>NC_060068.1:14734763-15035669 GCF_922984935.1 Meles meles
GGCTGGGAGTGCCTGGTTTTTCCGGGTCCAAGTGCTCCTGGCTAACGCCTCTGAGCACCTCTCCCAAGGGAGGGTGTGGGGCATGCGTGTCTCAGGAATGCCATCTGGTCAGGCTCCCAGCCCCTCACGGGAGCCAGACCCCACGTGTTATCGGGTGTGCTGGTAGCTCAGGCATACTGGCGGCTCAGGGACCAAGACCTGGTTTCTCTGCCGCACTCTCTCTGGCTCAGCACCAGAGGAGGCTGTCCTGGGTCTGGTGACTTAAGCCCCTGTCCCTAACCGCCCCAATTCCCACAATTTCCCCCATGATCCTTTGCTCTTTTTTGAGTGCTTTCAACCAGACTCCAAGTTAATGCTGGTCCCCAGATGCAGGGCATTCTCGTATTGGGGTATTGCTTTCCAATTGGTCACCTCTGGTGGTTCCCTCCCCCTTTTGTTTATCTTCCGATATCAGTCCAAATTTCCCACTCCGCTTTACCTGTCCACTGGAGTCTTCTGCTCTTGTAGAGATCCAGACGTGTATAATTCTGATCTCAGGCTGATTTCATGGGTGATCGGAGTTCTTTGGTAGCGAGTCAGCTCACTTTAGGGTACAGGTTGAAACGGCGCCTCCTCCTACTTCCCGGCCATCTTGACCTCTCTATATCTAAATTTTAAGTGGGATTTTGCAGTTTGAAATCATATGTGCAGAAATTTGCATCTTTTTAAAGACTGATTTATTTATTTGAGAGAAACAGTAGGGTGGAGAGGGGCATTGGGAAAGAGACATCTAAGCAGTATAGAGTCTGCTGCTGGGCTCATCATACAACTGCAAAACCAGGACCTAAGCCAAAACCTAAGATTAGGACAACCAACCCACTGCAACACCCAGGTGCCCCAGAAATATCAATTCTTATACCTACTTACTTTCCAGATAATTAATGGTCTGTTCACAAATCCTAGGAAACCAAACAAATGTACTCATCATTCCCTGAACCGGGTCACAACATGAATGTTTAAGCTGAATAAATAGAAAGGCCTTTATTTTTTATATTTATTTTTCCAACATACAAATGCTTATTAATACGAATGAGGATTTAAAGACAGGCAAAGTGAAAATAGTTATAGAAAGACCTTTGAAGATTTTATTTATTTATTTGACACAGAGATAGAGATCACAGGTAGGCAGAGAGGCAGGCAGAAAGAGAGGGGAAGCAGTCTCCCCACTGTTCAGACAGCAAGATACATGGCTTGACCCCATGAACCTGAGTTCATGGTCTGAGTTGAAGGCAAAGGCTTAACCCACTGAGTCACCCAGGCACCCCTAGAAAGACCTTTAAATAAAGAATATCTTCTGTGTACATTTGTTTTCATATGGCACCAGAAAATAAACCCTAAAGAAATTAATTTAAACCTGATCCTGTGTAAACATGAGAATTTTATTCTTTTCCAATCATTGCATCCTTCTTAATCATCTCCAGTGGGATTTTCATTATGGAGAAATGAGTCAGGCAGTGGGACTGCGTAATTGGATAGAACTGTGAAATATTTTTAAGTCCTTCAAAATTCTTATGTTCCCAAGGGGAAGAAGACAAATGAAAGAAGTTTAATATGATTTGGTTAAAACATGAGACAATGGAATATATTTACAAATATCAAGACAGTTATTTGCAAATGCTTTTAGATACCAACTGGAGCTTTTTTTTTTTTTTTAAGAAATGAAGTTGGAATAAATAACCTTAAGTAAAGTTCAAATAGTGCTTTGCTTTATAGTACAATTAGGTGAATGGAAACTCTGTAAAAATGTTACCAAAAAATCATTTAGTTGGATCATTTCAACGACACTGATTAAAAGTCAGCAAAGGTAACTTTAAATACTGTGCCAACTATGATTCACCCATAATATTAGGGTGTTTAATTAAAATGTAATAAATAATAATTGAAGGGATAATTTAAATCTATCCACTTTTCCTTGTTTATTATCAGTAAGACAAATAATTGTCCCTGATATTCCATAATTTGTTTACTTAAAGAGAATAAATATTGGATATATATAATATTATAGAGGTATATTTAAACTTATGAGTATAAAAACAAGTAATATATATTTGGAGAGTTTTTCAAAAGTAAAAGCCTGTTATTCATAGGACACATCTATGATATCTGTTTGATCTACTGTCATACCCTATAAAATAAATCAACACTTTAAGTATTCTTAAATAAGAATTCTATTGAATACAAATGTGTTGGAATGGGTGTGTATAATTACCACCACTAGCAGCGTAGCATATAATCTCACTATTATAAACTCAATTAAAATTTCCTTCTTTTATAAATAATTAAAAAACAATTCAGATTTATATAATGATTAGAGTCTAATTTCAGATGTACAAGACATAGAATATATGCAGTGGATTAATAAATATAATTAATTAAATTTCTTTTTTTCTCTCTGCTTTTATTAACATCAGTTTCATTGTACATATAGTTCTTATGGCTGGAAAAATAGGAAAACAGCATCATCAGGATTCATATATATAATTCACATGTGTCTACAATATGCTACTCATATAGCTGTCAGAATAGTAAGGAAAATCCTTTATCAAAAGCATCCCTCAATTAACTCCTGACAAAATTGATATTTTGTAGCATCCATGTTCCTGAAATAATCATGAAGAATGGGCTTGCTATTATTCATTTGATGGTTGGTACACATCCCTAGGACTGACTTTGAAGCCTATATTAGTTTATAACTTTCGACTGTCAATGGTTCTCAATGCAGGACACCAATTTTTATTGATATGACTTTTTGTCTGTGAATCAAATGCAGCTCAGGTCCATGTCTTTATTCCTGTTTTCTGTGTTGAATTCTCACTCATTCCTATTATGCCACAACTATTACAGCAACAAAATAAGAGCAATGGTGAGGCTATGTAACAGATCTTAAACCTTCTCTTTGGATCTCAAATGTTTCACTTTTATTCATATTTTATTTGTCAGAACAAGTCACACAGTGAAACTTACATTAAATTGAGAGGGAATATTCCATTTCTCTGGATGTGCTAATCCCCAAACAAATCCCCAAACTTGTTCCCAGGGGGTAGTGCTTGTATTGCTTTAATGGTATACTTTGATATGCTTAGCTTTCCATTTGACTTATTATGTTCCCATCACTAGTCAAGATTTTCCTTTGAAACCTATTATAATGCACAAAGGACAACTACAAAATCTCAGTGAGATAAAAAATAAAATAAGCATTTATTTCACACAACCTTACAGATTTGATGGCTGGTTTTTGAGTTCAGAATGGTTCCATGTGTCTCTTAATCCTCCCAAACCAGCTCAATGGACAGCAGCTACTCAGGGCATACTTCCCTTGTGGTGGAAGTTCAAGTTTTCAAGGGAAAGCTGCTTATAAAATAAGCAGACTCCAACTTTTATCCACATTTTTATTAACATATAATGTATTATTTATTTCAGGGATAGAAGCCTGTGATTCATCAGTCTTATATGATTCACAGAACTCACCATAGTACACATACCCTTCTCAATGTTTATCACCCAGCCACCGCATCCCACCTACCCCCTTCCCTTCCAGCAACCCTCAGCTTGTTTTCTGAGATTAAGAGTCTGTTATGGTTTGTCTCCCTTTCTGGTTTCATCTTTTTTCATTTTTCTCACCTTTCTACTATGATCCTCTGTCTTGATTCTCAAATTCATCATATTGGTGAGATTATATAATTGTCTTTCTCTGATTAACTTATTTGCATATCATAATACCCTCTAGTTCCATCCACATCATTGCAAAAGGAAAAAAATTCATTTTTGTTGGCCGCATAGTATTCTGTTGTATATATATATATATATAGCATATATTCTTTATCCATTCCTCTGAAGCTGGACATATAGGCTCCGTCCATAGTTTGGCTATTGTGGACATGGCTTTTATAAACATTCATGTGCATATGCCCCTTCAGATCACCACATTTGTTTCCTTACGGTAAATATCCAGTAGGGAAGTTGGTAGGTCATAGGGGGGCTCTGTTCCCTCCCCCTTTTATTTCACTCAGATGTCTTTTACCCCTTGTCTATAGAGAATTTATTTTAAATTTACTTAATTTTTTCAGTGTTCCAAGATTCGTTGTTTATGCACCACACCAGTGGTCCATGCAATACGTGCCTTCCTTAATACACACCACCAGGCTCACCTAACACCACAATTCCTCCCCCCAAAACTGTAACTTTGTTTCTCAGAGTACACAGTCTCTCATGCTTTATCTCCACCTCCAATTTCCCCAACTCCCCTCTCCTCTCCATCTCCCCATGTCCTCCATGTTATTCCTTATGCTCCCCAAGTAAGTGAAACAATATGACAATTGACTCTCTCTACTTGACTTATTTCACTCAGCATAAGCTCCTCCAGTCCCATTCATGTTGATATCAAAGTTGGGTATTAATGCATAATATTCCACTGTATATATGGACCATATCTTCTTTATCCATTCATCTCTTGAAGGGCATCTTGGCTCTTTTCACAGTTCATCAAATGTGGCCATTGATTCTATGAGCACTGGGGTATATACAGAGCTTCTTTTCACTACATCTGAATCTTTTGAGCAAATACCCAGTAGTGCAATTGCAGAGTCATGGTGTAGCTCTATTTTTAAATTTTTTTTAAGATTTTATTTATTTATTTGACAGAGATCACAAGCAGGCAGAGAGGCAGGCAGAGAGAGAGGAGGAAGCAGGCTCCCCGCGGAGCAGAGAGCCCAATGCGGGGCTCAATCCCAGGACCCTGAGATCATGACCTGAGCCAAAGGCAGCGGTTTAATCCACTGAGCCACCCAGGCACCCCGTAGCTCTATTTTTAATTCCTTAAGGAATCTCAACACTGTTTTCCAAAGTAGCTGCACCAACTTTCATTCCCATCAACAGTGTAAGAGGGTTGCCATTTCTCCACATCCTCTCCAACACTTGTTGTTTACTGTCTTGTTAATTTTGGTCATTCTAACTGATGCAAGGTGGAATCGCAATGTGGTTCTGATTTCAATCTTCCTAATGGCTAATACTGATGCACATTTTTCATGTTACTGTTAGCCACTTGTACGTCTTCTTTGGAAAAGTATCTGTTCATGTCTTCTGCCCATTTTTTTTTTTTTGCATGATTATCTGTTTTTTGAGTGTTGAGTTTGAAGAGTTCTTTATAGATCTTGGATATCAGCCCTTTGTCTGTACTGTCATTTGCGAATATCTTCTCCCATTCCTTGGATTGCCTCTTTGTTTTGTTGACTGTTTTCTTTGAAGGTCAGAAGCTTTAGATCTTGGTGAAGTCCCAAAAGTTCATTTTTGCTTCTGTTTCCTTTATGTTTGGAAACTGGTATTGAGAGAAGTTGCTGTGGCCGATGTGGAAGAGTTTACTGCCTTTGTTCTCCAAAGGGATTTTGATAGATTCCTGCCTACATTGAGGTTTTTGTTTTGTTTTTGTCCATTTTGAGTTTATCTTTGTGTATGGTATAAGAGATTGTCGTGTTTCCTTCTATATATAGCTGCCCAATTTTGCCAACACCATTTATTGAAGACACTATCTTTTTTCCACTTGGTATTTTTGCCACCTTGTCAAAGATTAGTTGATCATAGAGTTGTGGGTCCATATGCAGACTCTCTACTCTGTTCCACTGGTCTATCCTTCTGTTTTTGTGCCAGTACTATGCTGTCTTGGTGACCATAGCTTTATAATAATGCTTGAAATCAGACAACATGATGCGCCCATGTTTGCTTTTCTTTTTCAACATTTACTTAGCAATTAGGGGTCATTTTCAGGTCCATACAAATTTTAGGATTGTTTGGTTCAGCATTATGGAAAATACTAGTGGAAATTTGGCTGGGATGGCATTGAAAGTATAGATTGCTCTGGCCAGTATAGACATTTTAACAACATTTATTCTTCCAATCAAAGATCATGGAATGCTTTTCCATCTTTTTGTTTCTTCTTTAATTTCTTTCATAAGTGTTCTGTAGTTCGTTGAGTACAGATACTTTACCTCTTTGGTTAGGTTTATTCCCAGGTATCTTATGTTTCACAGTGCTGTAGTAAGTGGAATCAATTCTTTAATTTCCCTTTCTGTATTTTGATTATTAGTGTAAAAGAAAGAAACTGATTTCTGTGCATTGATTTTGTATCCTGCCACATTATGCAATTGCTGTATGAGTTCTAGTAGTTTGGAAATGGAGTCTTTTGAGTTTTCTGTGTAATGTATCATGTCATCTGCAAAGAGAGAGTTTGACTTCTTCTTTGCCAATCTGAATGACTTTTATTTTCTTTTAGGTGTCTGATTGCTGTTGCTATGACTCCTAGACTATGGTGAACAACAGAGGCAGGAGTCATCATTCTTGTGTTTTTGACCTCAAAATTAAGGATGTTAGCATTTCCCCTTTGAGAATGATATTCTCTGTGGGTTTTTCATAGAAAGATTTTATGAAGTTTTGGAATGTTCCTTTTAATCCTATCCTTTGAAGAGTTTTTTGTTGTTTTTGTTTTTGCTGTTTCAGGAAAGGATGTTGTATTTTGTCAAATGCTTTTTCTGCTTCAATTTAGAGGACCACGTGGTTCTTTGTTCTTCTCTTATTGATTTGTTCGATCACATTGGTTAATTTGGGAATGTTGAACCACACCTCCATCCCAGGGATAAATCCCACCTTGTCACAGTAGATAATATTTTTAATGCACAGTTGGATCCTGTTACCTAGGATCTCATTGAGAATCTTGACATGTACACTGATCATGGATATTGGTCTAAAACTCTCCCTTTTGATGGGGTCTTTGCCTTATTTGGGGATCAGGGTAATGCTGACTTCATAGAAAGAGTCTGGAAGTTTCCTTCTATTTCTATTTTTGGGAAAAGCTTCAGGAGAATGGGTATTTTTTCCTTCCTTGAATGTTTGGTTGAATTCCCTAGGGAATCCATCAGGTCCTTGGCTCTTGCTTTGTGGGAGGTTTTAGGTCACTGCTTTAATCTCCTTACTAGATATTGGTCAATTCAGGTTGTCAATTTCTTCCTATTTTAGTCTTTGAAGGTTATAGGTTTCCAATAATGCATTCATTTCTTCTAGGTTGCTAGATTTATAGGTGTATAGCTGTTGATAATAATTT
Organism: Meles meles; assembly: GCF_922984935.1. Classification (NCBI taxonomy): domain Eukaryota; kingdom Metazoa; phylum Chordata; class Mammalia; order Carnivora; family Mustelidae; genus Meles; species Meles meles. The sequence continues at coordinate 14,741,893 of NC_060068.1, forward strand.
CTGATGATTGTATCTATTTCCTTGTTGTTAGTCATGACCTCTCCCATTTCATTCATAATTTAATTAATCTGAGTATTCTCTCTTTTCTTTTGGATTGACTTGGCCAGTGATTTATTGATCTTATTAATTCTTTTAAAGAATCAGCTTCTAGTTTCCATGATGTGTTCTACTGTATCTCTAGTTTCTAACTCATTGATCTCTGTTCAAATCTTGATTATTTCCCTTCTTGTGCATGGAGTTGGCTTAATTTGTTGTTGATTTTCAGTTCCTTAAGGCATAACAGAGCTGATGTATTTGGGATTTTTCAATTTTTTTGAGTGAGGCTTGGATGGCTATGTATTTCCCCCTTAGAACCACCTTTGATGTATCCTATAGGTTTTGGACCAATGTGTCTTCATTCTCATTGGTTTCCATGAATTTTTTAAGTTCTGCTTTGATTTCCTGGTTGATCCAAACATTCTTGAACAGGATGGTCTTTAGTTTCCAAGTGTTTGAATTCCTTCCAAGTTTTTTCTTATATTTGAGTTCCAGTTTCAAAGAATTGTGGTTTGAGGATATGCAGGAAATAATCTCAATCTTTTGTTATCCATTGAGCCCTGATTTGTGATCCAGTATGTGGTTTACTCTCAAAAAATTTCCATTTGCACTTGAGAAGAATGAGTAGTCTGCTGTTTTAGGGTGGAATGCTCTGTATATAATTTTGCGGCCCATCTGGTCAAAGGTGTCATTCAAAGCTCCTGTTTCCTTTTTATTTTAATATTTTATTTATTTATTTGACAGAGATCACAAGTAGGCAGAGAGGCAGACAGAGAGAGGAGGAAGAAGGCTTCCAGCTGAGCAGAGAGTCCGATGCGGGGCCAGATCCCAGGACCTGGGATCACGACTTGAGCCGGAGGCAGAGGCTTTAACCCACTGAGCCATGCAGGTGCCCAAAGCTCCTGTTTCTTTTTTTGATTTTTTAATTGTTTGATCTGTCTCTTACTGAGAATGGCGTGTTAAGATCCCCTGGAATTAATGTGTTCACATCAACATGACTTTATTTTAATTGACAGTTGGCTTATATAATTGGCTGCTCTCATAGTGGGAACATAAATATTTATGATTATTTGATCTTATTGGTGGATGGATCCTTTAAGAATGATGTAGTATCTTTCTGTTTCTCTGTATACAGTCTTCAGGTTAAAGTCTAATTTATCTGATATGAGAATCATTACCCCAGCTTTCCTTTGAGGCCTGCTGGCATGAATGATGCTTCTCCATCCCTTCATGTCAGTTTGGCTGTATCTTTAGGTTCCAAATGTGTCTCTTGTAGACAGTATATGGATGGCTCCTGTCTTCTCATCCAGTCTGCAACCCTTTTCTGTTTTATAGGAGCATTTAGGCTCTTCACATTGAGAGTAATTATGGAAAGATAAGTTTTTATTGACCTCATGTTGACTGTGAAGTCCTTGTTTCTATAGATTGCAAATGTCTTTCTATGTCACTTGGGTTCTTTCTTCTTTTATAGAACCCTTAATATTTCTTGTAGTGTTGGCTTGGTGATCATATACTCTTTTAAGCCTTATCAGTCTTGGAAGATCTTTATTTCTCTATCCATTCTGAATGTCAGCCTTGCTGGATAAAGTATTCTTGCCTGCATGTTCTTCTTATATATTGCCTTGAATATGTCTTGCCAGCCCTTTCTGGCTTGCCAGGTTTCTGTGGACAGGTCTGACGTTATTCTGATGGGCCTTCCTCTGTATGTAAGGAATCTCTTTCAACTAGCTGTCCTTAGGAACTCATGTCTACAATTTTGATTCATGAATTTCACAATCAAGTGTCTGGTGGTTTTTCTAGATTTGTTGATCTTGGGAGGTGACCTTTCTGCCTCGAGGACCTGAACACTAGTTCCATTCCCCTGATTGGGAAAATTTTCATCCAGAATTTGTTCAAGTATATATTCTAGTCTTCTCTCTTCCTCCACCTCCCTCAGGCATCACAGTAATTCTAACATTGGGACGTTTCATGACGTCATTTCCCCCCAAACTAATTCTGCTTTCATGGCTTTTAAGCTGTTTGTTCCAGGCTTCCTCCTAGTCCTTCTTCTCTATCAATTTGTCCTCTCAATCACAAATTCCAACTTCTGAATTGATTAGCCTAGCTATTAGACTATTTAGATTATACTAGATCTCTTTGATACCCTTTTAAAATTCTGCTAGGTTGGTTTTCACTTCTGCCTTTAGAGATTCTATGTTGTCACTAATTGTTTTCTCCAACCTAGCGATTGATGGATAATTGTTACCCTGAATTCCCTTCCTGACATACTGTTTATGTCTATGTGCAATAGTTCTGTGGGAGAGGCACTATCTCTGGATTTTTCCTCTGTTGGATGTCCCTCCTCCTACTCATTTTGGTGAGAGGTGGTTGAGGGGATGTATAGCTGAATATATCAACCACGATCCAAGCCAACTGCACCCTGGAAAGTTTGGGGGCAATCAGAAGTCACCACCAAAAAGAAAGAACGAGAAAGAAAAAGAGAGAGATTGCGAGAGAGAAAGAGAGAGAAGAAAACCCAGCAAAAATGAGCCCCCAAAGTAAGATTTATGAGGTATATAAACAAGAAACAAACAAACAAAAAGATCAACAAAGTAAATGACTAGAATAAAAAAGAAGCCAGCCTAAATGAACCCCAAGACCAAGATTTATATAACACCTGAACAAAATCAAATACCTAGAAACACTGACAGGAAAATAAGATGGGAGAGTGGTTACAAATCCTCGATGTGGGAGAGAAAGCTTATTTCAGTTCTTCCTGGGTGCATCTTTATATCTTTGTTAAGGGACTCAACTTTCCAAAGATAAAGGGAAATTAAAACTGTTTTATATATAGGGGTAGTATCAAATAGGGAAAAAGGATTACCTTAAGGCTTATATCTATATGTCTATTAAAATATGAAAAAAAAAGAAAACGAAAGAAAAAGAAACACAGGTATATATATATGAAAAAAGTTCAAGTTAAACACTTATTATGAATTATGTTGTATTCAAACTTTAGTTGCAAAAATAAGTAGGTTAAAAAATTAACAGAACAGGGGCGCCTGGGTGGCTCAGTGGGTTAAGCCGCTGCCTTCGGCTCAGGTCATGATCCCAGGGTCCTGGGATCGAGCCCCGCATCTGGCTCTCTGCTCAGCGGGGAGCCTGCTTCCCTCTCTCTCTCTGCCTGCCTCTCTATCTACCTGTGATCTCTCTCTGTCAAATAAATAAATAAAAATCTTTAAAAAAAATTAACAGAACAATTATGAAAATGAATTAAAAACAAAACAAAGTTGTATCTATGAAATATATGGGTTGTTGGGTAATACCATGAGCTTAATATTTTGTATTCCACTGATGCTAGGGTTTTGCAGTTTGATGGGGACCCTGTGGTTGTCCTCTTGTTCTTTCGGCTTGCCTTTTGGAGGAGGGGCCTATTGAGTTATTCTACCTTCAATCTTGCTTGGGTTGAGTTGTCCTGCAGGTTATGAAGGCTCTGGGCTCTGTAGAAACTGGTTTTTCAGGGTTTTATTCTCTGTAGGTTTTTGTTCTTTGGAGGCTTTTTGTGGCTTTTAAAGGGTCAGAGCAAAGAAAATATCTGTCTGCACCCAGAACTTCGCCTGAGAGAGAAGTCTCAGGCTTTTCCCCTCTGGGTAGACCAGAACACAGACTCCCCCTCTGCAAAACTCTGCTGAACAGTGCAACTTCCCACAGGCGGTGTGCATTGCCAGCCACCCTCCCAGTGGTCAGCTGAGCCCTCCACTTGTCTCTGCACCCCCCATGACACTAAAGTTGGGAGCGATTTTGGTCCAGGGAGGCTGCTTCTGGTAACTGCCCTGCCGGGACTGCTGTGTAGAGTCCAGGCCCACGCAAAAGTGCTCTGACCCAGTGGTTGTGGAGGTGAAGGAAGGCAGTACCATACTGTCTTGATGGTTACAGCTTTGTAATAGAGCTTGAAGTCGGAATTGTGATGCCATCAACTTTGGCTTTCTTTTTCAACATTCCTCTTGCTATTCAGGGTCTTTTCTTGTTCCATATAAATTTTAAGATTATTTGATCCACTTCTTTGAAAAAAAGTAGTGGTATTCTGATATGGATTTCATTAAACTGCTGATTTCTCTAAATAGCATAGACATTTTCACAATATTTGTTCTTCCAATCCGTGAGCATGGAACATTTTTTTTTTCTCATTTCTTTGTGTCTTCCTCAATTTCTTTCATGAATGCTCTATAGTTTTCTGAGTGCAAATTCTTTGCCTCTTTGGTTAGATTTATTCCTCTGTATCTTATGGTTTGGGGAATAATTGTAAATGGGTTCAACTCTTTAATTTCTATTTCTTCTGTCTTGTTGTATAGAAATACAACTGATTTCCATGCATTGGCTTTATATCTTGATATTTCACTGAATTTCTATACGAGGTCTAGCAGTTTTGGAGTGGAGTCCTTTGGGTTTTCCACATAAAGTGTCATATCGTCTACAACGAGTGAGAGTTTTACTTCTTATTTGCTAATTAAGATGCCTTGTATTTGTTTTGGTGATCTGATTGTTGAGGATAGGACATCAGTACTATGTTGAATGGCAATGGCGACAGTGGACAGCTCTTCTATGGTTCTGTCCTTAGGGGAAAAGCTCTCAGTTTTTCCAAATTGAGAATGATATTTGTTGTGGGTTTTTCATACATGGCCTTGAATATATTGAGGTATGAACCCTCTATCCCTATGCTTTGAAGAGTTTTTATCAAGAAAGGATTCTGGTTTTTTTTTTTTGTGAAATGCTCTTTCAGCATCTATTGAGAGTTTCATATGGTTCTTAATCTTTCTTTTATTACTGTGTTGTATCACATTTATTGATTTGCTGATGTTGAACCAACCTTGCAGCCCAGAAATAAATCCCACTTGGTCATGGTAAATAATAATTTTAGTGTACTGTTGGATCCTATTGGTTAGTATTTTGGTGAGAATTTTTATGTCCATGTTCATCAGGGACATTGGTCTGTAATTCTCCTTTTAGATGGGTCTTTGCTTGGTTTTAAGATTAAGGTAATGCTGACCTCATGAAGTGAATTTGAAAGTTTTCCTTCCATTTCTGTTTTTTGGATTAGTTTCAAGAGAATGAGTATTAATTATTCTTTTTTCTGTTTTGTTTTTAGAGCATTTTTTTATTTGTTTATTTTCAGCATAACAGTGTTCATTGTTTTTGCACCACACCCAGTGCTCCATGAAGTACGTGCCCTCCCTATTACCCACCACCTGGTTCCTCAACCTCCCACCTCCCCGCCCCTTCAAAACCCTCTGGTTGTTTTTCAGAGTCCATAGTCTCTCATGGTTCATCTCCCCTTCCAGTTTCCCTCAACTCCCTCTTCTCTCCAACTCCCCATGTCCTCCGTGATCTTTGTTATGCTCCACAAATAAGTGAGACCAAATGATATTTGACTCTCTCTGCTTGACTTATTTCGCTCAGCATAATCTCTTCCATTCCCGTCCATGTTCTACAAAAGTTGGGTATTCATCCTTTCTGATGGAGGCATAATATTCCATTATGGGTATGTACCACATCTTCCTTATCCATTCATCCGTTGAAGGGCATCTTGGTTCTTTCCACAGTTGGGCGACCGTGGCCATTGCTGCTATAAACATTGGGGTACAGATGACTGTTCTTTTCACTACATCTGTATCCTTGGGGTAAATACCCAGCAGTGCAATTGCAGGGTCATAGGGAAGCTCTATTCTTAATTTCTTGAGGAATCTCCACACTGTTCTCCAAAGTGGCTGCACCAAATTGCATTCCCACCAACAGTGTAAGAGGGTTCCCCTTTCTCCACATCCTGTCCATAACACGTGGTTTCTTGTCTTGCTAATTTTGGCCATTCTAACTGGTGTCAGGTGGTATCTCAATGTAGTTTTAATTTGAATCTCCCTGATGGCTAGTGATGATGAACATTTTTTCATGTATCTGATAGCCATTTGTATGTCTTCTTTGGAGTGTCTGTTCATATCTTCTGCCCATTTTTTGATATGATTATCTGTTGTGTGTGTGTTGAGTTTGAGGAGTTCTTTATAGATCCTGGATATCAACTTTTGTCTGTACTGTCATTTGCAAATATCTTCTCCCATTCCGTGGGTTGCCTTTTTGTTTTGTTGACTGTTTCCTTTGCTGTGCTGAAGATTTTGATTTTGATGAATTCCCAGAAGTTCATTTTTGCTTTTGTTTCCTTGGCCTTTGGAGACATATCTTGAAAGAATTTGCTGTGGCTGATACCGAAGAGGTTACTTCCTATGTTCTCCTCTAGGATTCTGATGGATTCCTGTCTCACAATGAGGTCTTTTATCCATTTCAAGTTTATCTTGTGTACAGTGTAAGAGAATGGTCAAGTTTCATTCTTCTCCATATTGCTGTCCAGTTTTCCCAGCACAATTTATTGAAGAGACTGTCTTTTTTCCATTGAATATTTTTTCCTGTTTTGTCGAAGATTATTTCACCATAGAGTTGAGAGTCCATATCTGGGCTCTCCACTCTGTTCCACTGCTCAGTGTGTCTGTTTTTATGCCAGTACCATGCTGTCTTGGTGATCACAGCTCTGTAGGAAAGCTTGAAATCGGGGTAACGTGATGCCGCCAGTTTTGTTTTGTTTTTCAACATTTCCTTAGAAATTTGGGGTCTTTTCTTTTTTTTTTTTTAAAGATTTTATTTATTTCTTTGACAGATAGAGATCACAAGTAGGGAGAGAGGCAGGCAGAGAGAGAGAGAGAGGAGGAAGCAGGCTCCCTGCCAAGCAGAGAGCCCGATGCGGGGCTCGATCCCAGGACCCTGGGATCATGACCTGAGCCGAAGGCAGAGGCTTTAACCCATTGAGCCACCCAGGCGCCCCTGGGGTCTTTTCTGATTCTGTACAAATTTTAGGATTCTTTGCTCCAGCTCTTTGAAAAATACCGGTGGAATTTTGATCAGAATGGCATTAAAAGTAAAGATTGCTCTAGGCACTATAGACTTTTTAACAATGTTTATTCTTCCAATCCAAGAGCATGGAATGGTCTTCCATTTTTTGTGTCCTCTTTAATTTCTTTCATGAGTGTTCTCTAGTTCCTCAAGTACAGATCCTTTACCTCTTTGGTTAGGTTTATTCCCAGGTATCTTATGATTCTTGGTGCTATAGTAAATGGAATTGATTCTCTAATTTCCCTTTCTGTATTTTCATTGTTAGTGTATAAGAAAGCCACTGATTTCTGTACATTGACATTGTATCCTGCCACGTTACTGAATTGCTGTATGAGTTCTAGTAGTTTGGGGGTGGAGTCTTTGGGGTTTTCCATATAAAGAATGATGTCATCAGTGAAAAGAGAGAGTTTGATTCTTCCTTGCCAATTTGCATACCTTTTATTTCTCTTTGTTGTCTGATTGCCATTGCTAGGAATTCTAATACTATGTTGAACAAGAGTGGTGAGAGTGGGCACCCTTGTCGTGTTCCTGATCTCCACGGGAAGGCTGCAAGCTTTTTCCCATTGAGGATGATATTTGCTGTGGGTCTTTCATAGATAGATTATATGAAGTTCATGAATGTTCCCTCTATCCCTATACTTTGAAGCGTTTTAATCAGGATCGGATGCTGGATTTTGTCAAATGCTATTTCTGCATCAATTGAGAGGACCATGTGGTTCTTCTCTCCTCTCTTATTGATTTGTTCTATCACACTGATTGATTTGCGAATGTTGAACCAACCTTGTAACACAGGGATGAATCCCACCTGGTCATGGTGGATAATCTTTTTAATGTGCTGCTGGATCCTGTTTGCTTGGATCTTGTTGAGAATCTTAGCATCCACATTCATCAGTGATATAGGTCTGAAATTCTCCTTTTTAGTAGGGTCTTTGCCTGGTTTGGGGATCAGGGTAATGCTGGCTTCCTAAAAAGAGTCTGGAAGTTTCCCTTCTGCTTCAATTTTTTGGAACAGCTTCAGGAGAATTGGTGTTATTTCTTCTTTGAAAGTTTGGTAGAATTCACCAGGGAATCTGTCATGGCCTGGGCTCTTGTTTTTTGGGGAGTTTTTTGATCATTGCTTCAATCTTGTTACTAGCCATCGGTATATTCAGGTTGTCAATGAAGTGTCTTAATTCTCATTGATTTCCATGAATTTTTTAAGTTCTTCTTTGATCTCCTGGTTGATCCAAGCATTCTTAAGCAAGGTGGTCTTTAGCTTCCATGTGTTTGAGTTCCTTCTGAACTTTCCCTTGTGATTGAGTTCCAGTTTCAAAGCATTGTTATCTGAGAATATGCAGGGAATAATGTCAGTCTTTTGGTATTGGTTGAGTCCTGCTTTGTGACCCAGTATGTGGTCTATTCTGGAGAAGGTTCCATGTGCACTTGGGAAGAATGAGTATTCTGTTGTTTTAGGGTGGAATGTTCTGTATATGTCTATGAGGTCCATCTGGTCCAAAGATTCATTCAATGCTCTTATTTCTTTATTGATTTTCTGCTTCAATGATCTGTCTATTTCTGATAGAGGCATATTACGATCTCCTGCTATCAATGTATTCATATCAATATGACTATCTTGATTAATAGTTTTCTTATGTAATTGGGTGCTCCCATATTGGGGGCATAGATATTTATAATTGTTAGATCATCTTGGTCCCTTTAAGAATGATGTAGTGTCCTTCTGTATCTCTGAGTACAGTCTTTAGTTTAAAATCTAATTTATCTGATTTGAGAATCGCTAACCCAGCCTTCTTTTGAGGCCCATTGGCATGAAAGGTGCTTCTCCATCCCTTCACTTTCAGTCTGGGTGTATCCTTATGTTCAAAATGGGTCTCTTGTTGACAACATATGGATGAGTCCTGTCGTTTTATCTAATCTGCAACCCTGTGTCATTTTATGGGCGCATTTAGGCCATTCACATTGAGAGTGATTATTGAGATATAGGTTTTTATTGACATCGTGTTACCTTTGAAGTCTTTCTGTCTGTAGATTGTTTCTATATTTCTGTTCAATGATATACTTAGGATTTTTTCTCTTTAAAATAACCTCCCTTAATATTTCCTGCAGTGTCAGCTTGGTGGTTGCATAATTTTTTAAGCCTTGGCTTTCTTGGAAACTCTTTATCTCTCCATTCATTTTAAATGTCAGTCTTGCTGGATAGAGTATTATTGGCTGCATGTTCTTCTCATTTAGTACTCTGAATATATTTTGCCAGTCCTTCTTGGCTTGCCAGGTCTCTGTGGAGAGGTCTGATATTATTCTAATGGGCTTTCCTATGTATGTAAGGAGCTTCTTTGTCCTAGCTGCTTTTAAGAGGGTCTGTCTTGAAACATAATTCCTCATTTTAAATATAAGGTGTTGTGAGAACCTTTAAGAATCTAAAATCTTGGGGGGAAATCTCTCTGCCAATAGTTCATGAACGTTGTTTCCATTCGTGAGACTGGGAATTTTCATAGACATCTTCTTCCACTATATCTTCTAGAATTCTTTCTTTAACCTCCCCTTCAGGGACTCCAATAATTCTGATGTTGGAACGTTTCATGGCATCATTTATTTCCCTGATTCTGTTTTCGTGGCTTCTGAGCTGTTTGTTCCAGGCTTCCTCCTGACCCTTTCTCTCTGTTTGTCCTCCAGATCACTAATTCTATCTTCTGTCTCAGTTACCCTAGCTTTTAGAGAATTTAGATTAGATTGGAACTCATTGAGAGTATTTTGAACATCATCCCTGGTGACTTTCAGTTCTGCCCTAATCAATTCTGTTTGGTCATCCATGGCTTTCTCCAACCTAGCTTTTGCCTGGAGAATTGTTAGTCTGAATTCCCTTTCTGACTTATTGTCTATGTTGGTAGCCATTAGCTCTGTTGGAGAAGGTCCATCCTCTGTATTTTTCTTCTGTTGGGTATTCCTCCTCCTATTCATTTTGCTAAGAGTTTACTGAACAGATGCAGCTGGATTTATCGATTGTGGTGCAGTCAAGATGCACCCTGGAATGCTTCTGTGCAATCAGGATTCCCCATCCAAATGAGAGAAAAACAGAAAAGAAAAAGAAATAGAGTAGAAGAAAGAAAAAAAAAAGGAAATGAAAAAAGGAAAAAAAAAGAGAGAGAGAGAGAGGGAGACAGGGAAAAAATAGAAGATAAAAGAGAAGGCTCAGCCCAAATGGGCCCCAAGGTAAGATTCATGAAATGTCTAAACAAAAACAGACAAACAAAAAGCCTGATGAAAGTATATGACAAGATATATATGCAAAAAAAGGGAAGAACCTCATCAGAAAGAACCCCAAGTATAAGATTTATATATTATCAGGACAAACACAAATTCACAGAAACACTGGCAGAAGGAAAAATTGGGAGAGTGGTTATAAATTCTCAGTGTGGGCGAGGAAGTTTTTTTGATTCTTCCTGGATGTATGTTGATTTTTTTTTAAGGGACTCAACTTTCCTAAGTTACAGGGGGATTAGAAACTGGTTTGCCTATAGGTGTAGCATTGATTGGGGAAAGGGGATTACCTTGAAGTTTAACTCTATATGTATATTAGAAAATAAAAATTTAAAAAGAATAAACTAGACTAAGCTAAGTTAAAATTTTAAAAAAATTAATAAATAGAAAAGAAAAAGAAAAACACGGGTGTATGTATCAAAAAGTTCAGGTTAGAAGGTTATTAAGGAATTTGATGTACTGGACATCTCAGTGTGATGGCAAATAAGTTAAAAATTATCTGTATGTATTAAAAAAAAGAACCAGAATATTGGTAAAGAGATAAAAATAAAAGTTGTATTTATGAAGTAGTGGTGGTTGTTCTCTTGTAGTTTTCTTTCTTTCTTTTTTTTTTTTTTTCTTCTTTCCTGCTTGGTTTTCTGGGGGAGGGCCTGCCACGTGGAGCAAACTGCACCCCGACCTTCCTCTAAGAGAGAAGCCTCAGAATGCTCTGCAGAGCTGCTTGCAGAGTCGGTTCTGAGTCATGTTCCCTGGGGATGCAGGAGCTCCTCGTTGTACCCAATACCAGGGCAGTGGCGGCTGTCTGGGCAGCTTCAGACCGCCAGAGAGATTCCAAGCAGAGATTGCACACTGAGATTTTCCCACTGTCCCGGGCTGGGAATGTCTGGTATTTCCGGATGTCAGAGCTCCAGGCTAGCACCTATGAGCACCTCTCCCAGGGGAGTGTGTGGGAGGCGAGCCTTTCAGGATTACCATCTGGCCAGGCTCCCAGCCCCTCACAGGAGCTGGAACCCACTTGTTCTCAGGCGTGCTGGCAGCTCAGGTGCGGTGGCAGCTCAGGGACCGTGACCCAATTTCTCCGCCGCACTCTCTCTGGCTCAGTGCCAGGGGAGGCTGTCCTGGGTCGGGGGGACTTAGGTCCCTGTCCCTAACCGCCCCCGATTCCCACTATTTCCCCCTGGGATCCTTTGCTCTTCTTGTTTTTTGAGTGCTTTCAACCAGACTCCAAGTTAATGACGGTCCCCAGATGCAGGGCACTCACGTATTGGGGTATTACTTTCCAATCGGTCACCTCTGGTGGCTCCCTCCCCCTTTTGTTTATCTTCCGATATCAGTCTGATGTCCCCACTCTGCTTTACCTGCCACTGGCGTCTTCTTCTCCTGTAGAGATCCAGACGTGTATAATTCTGATCTCAGGCTGATTTCATGGGTGGTCGGAGTTCTTTGGTAGGTAATCAGCTCACTTTAGGGTACAGGTTGAAACGGCGCCTCCTCCTACATCCCCGCCATCTTGACTCCCCCTTATTCTTTCAATGTTTGGTAGAATTCCCCTCTGAAACTGTCTGGATCTGGGCTCTTGTTTGTTGGGATATTTTGGTGACTGTTTCAATCTCCTTAGTAGTTATGGGTCTGTTCAGGTTTTCTATTTCTTCCTGGTTCAGTTGTGATAGCTTATATTTATATACATTCACTATATACATTTATATATACATTTATTTTTATATATTTTTATAAATTTAATATATTTTTATATATTATATATATACATATAAATATATATATTTATGTACATTCACTATATACATTCACTATACATTTATATACATATATATTTATATACATTCACTATGAATGTATCCATTTCTTCCAGAATGTCAAATTTGCTGGCGTAATTTACTCATAATATGTCCTTCTAATTATTTGCATTTCTTTGGATGTTTGATGTGATCTCTCCTCTTTCATTCATGATTTTATTATTTTAGGTCATTTCTCTTTTCTTTTTGATAAGTCTGGCCAGGTGTTTATCAATCTTATTAATTCTTCCAAAGAACAAGCTCCTAGTTGCCCTGATCTGTTCTTTTGGTTTTTATTTCATTGATTTCTGCTCTGATCTTTATTATTTCTCTTCTCCCACTGGGCTCAGGCTACATTTGTTGTTCTTTTTCCTACTCCTCCAGGTGTAGGTTTAGATTGTGTATTTGAGAACTTTCCTGTTTCTTGAGAAAATCTTGTAGTGCCATATACTTTCCTCTTAGGATGGCCTTGGCTGTGTCCCAAAGGTTTGGGATAGTTGTGTTTTCATTTTCACTTGTTTCAATGGATTTTCCTTATTTCTTCATTAATTTCCTGGTTGACACACTCATTCCTTAGTAGACTGTTCTTTAGCTTCTATGTATTTGAGTTCTTTCCAACTTTCCTCTTGTGCTTGAGCTCTAGTTTCAAAGCATTGTTGTCTGAAAAATTGCAGGGAATGATCCCTATATTTTGGTACCATTTGAAACCTGATTTATGACCTAGGATTTGATATATTCTGGGGAATGTTCCATGTGCACTAGCGAATGCTGTGCATTCTATTGTTTTGGGATGGAATGTTCTGAATATATCTGTGGTGTCCATCTGGTCCAATGTGTCATTTAAACCCTTTCTTTCCTTGTTGATCTTTTGCTTAGATGATCTGTCCATTTCAGTGAGGGATATGTCCAAGTCCCCTACCATTATTGTTTTATTCTTCATGTGTTTCTTTGGTTTTGTTATTAATTGATTTATATAGTTGCCTGCTCCCATGTTAGGGCATAGTTATTTAAAATTGTTAGATCTTTTTGTTAGACAGACCCTTTAAGTATGATATAAGTATCCACATTTTATCAGCTAAGTCACACAGCTATTGCTTGTGTGAGTAATCAAGAAAACATACTTATCCCATATATTTGGAAGAGGTGTGTGTTTGAGAGTGAGTTAATATTTCTTAACTAATAATTTAATCTATGCAAATTCTGTTCAGTTTTTCAATACATATTATATGGGATCAGCTATTTGTCAGATATAGAAGTCAGTTTTTAATGTATATTCATTTGAGTACAGAGAGGCAGAAACAGACACAAACACAGATAATGCCACTCTATGAGAGGAAAAAGTAAAGCAAAATCAAAAATTAAACAACAACAACAACAACAAAAAAACACAAAAACTCTAATAACCCAAAAGTACAACATGTAGAAAAATGTTGGTGTATTTAAATTGGAGGAACAGGGAGAGATTGTCTTTTATAGAGACCTCTCAGTACAGAACTAAGGAAATTAAAAGTGAATATGCATATGCCTGATAATAAAGTGTTCAAAGGAATTGAACTAATTTCCTAAAGCAGGAACCTTGTAAGAATGTCCAAAAAATGAAAATTAGGAAAATATTATGGAATATAATAAAATGTATATTTATTCTAGAATTTGCATGGGTAAGTAAAAGACCCAGAATAACCAACAATATATTAAAGGGAAGAACAAAGTTGGTCCGATAAAACAGAATAGCAAGAATTGTGATAAAGCTGCAGTAATCAAGGCAGTGTGATGTTGGCAAAATAGTAGACATGTAGATCATCAGAAAAGAATAGAACCCAGAGATAGACACACACTAATATAATAACTTGATCTTCGACAAATAAGCAAAAACAAAACAAATGGAGAAATGTAGTCTTTTCAATAAAGCTGCTGGAAGAACTGCTTGTACATAAGAATTAATTCTTCATTTCTCCATAATGAGGTAGGTGAATTTCATTAGAATTGAAAACTTTTGCCATGTGAAAGACTATGTCTAGAGCGTAAGGATGTAAGAAGCACATTTTGAGATCTTACTAACAAAACCACATCTGTTATCCAAAATATTCAAATAATTTTTTTTAAGATTTTATTTATTTATTTGACTGACAGAGATCACAAGTAGGCAGGAAGGCAGGCAGAATGAAAGAGGAAGGGAAGCAGACTCCCTGCTGAGCAGAGAATCTGAAGTGGTGCTCAATCCCAGGACCCTGGGATCATGACCTGAGCCAAAGGCAGGGACTTTAACCCACTGAACCACCCAGGATCCCCTACTCAAAGAATTCTTAAAGTCAACAATAAGGAAACACCTTGATTTAAAAAAAAAAATGGACCAAATACCATAAGAGACACTATACCCCCCAAATTAAATAAAAATAAATAAATAAATATAGATGGAAAATAAGCATGTGATAAGATGCTTCACATATTATGTTGCATGAAAATACATTAACATACATTGCACATCTATCAGAGTATCCAAAATCCAGAACACTAACAACAACAAATGTGGACCAGGATGTGAAGCAACAGTGACTCTCATTCACTGCTGGTAGGAAAGCAAAATTCTACAGCCATTTTCAAAAATAGCTTGTCAGTTTCTCATTAAACTCAACAAACTCTCACCACACAATCTAGCAATTATCCAAAATAATTGAAAATTCATTGTTCACACAAAAACCTCATGTGGATATTATTCATAATTGATAAAACTCAGTAGCAACCCTCAAGTCCTCCAGTAAGTGAATGGTTAAGTAAACCATTGTGTATCCAGAAAATGAAATATTGTTCTACACTAAAAGTAAACAGCACTTATCAAGACATAAAAAGACATGGAAGAACCTTAAACACATACTAAGAAATGAAAGAACCCAAACTGAAAAGGCCACATAATGTATGATTCCAGCTATATAATATTTCTTGTCAAAAGGACAAAACCATGGAGACAGGGATTGGGGAGGGATAGGGGTTAAAAAGTGGAAAACAGAAGTTTTTTGGGATGATGAATCTATCCTCTATTATACTATAGTAATGAATCCAAGTCATTATACATTTGTTCAAACCTATAGAATGTATAATACCAGGCATAACTCTTAGGTTAACCATGCTTTTTGGTAACTGAGATGAATCAGTGTGGGCTTATCAAATGTAACAAATGTAACACCATGGTGAAGGATGTTTATAATGAGTGAGACCAGGGATGTGTGGGGAAGAGGTATATGAAAATCTTTGTATCTTCCTTGCAATTTTGTTGTGAATCTGAAACTACTCTAAAAATAAAGTTTACAAAAATAAAAAGAATACAAGTGTATACATTTGGACAAATGTTACTCATAAATATAATTCATTATGATAAATAAAATACCAGAAAATTGAATCTATCAGTAGACAAGTGAATGCTATATTTAAACATACTTTAATAATTGCAGATTCCAAAGATGTACCAGTTTTAGGATTAATTCAATTTTTTTTTCATTGAAAATTATGTCATTCATGTTGTCAGCTCCTAATTTAGGTTTTACCATTAGAAGAGTAAACGACATCTTATTTTAATGTTCAGAAGCCTGCATTCTAATGAGGGACTGTGCCACGAATGCATATATAAATGTACAGATAATACAATTCAAACAATGGCAACAGTTATGTACTTAAAAACAGCAAGACAATGGATAGAATGTTATGACACACTCTGTCTGCCTGTGCTCACTCGTGCTGCTCTCTCCCTCTTTTTCTAAAAAAAAAAAAAAGGAATGCTATGGCACTCTTAAGTTGTTTGGTCAACCGAAGTTCTTTTATCAGTAATATTTGAAAAATATCTGAATGTGCTGAGGGAGCTAACTGAAGGCCATTTATGCAGAAAAGAAGTTTTAAGAGAGGGAACAGCAGTGCAAAGACCTTGAGACCATGAGGAAAAACAAACAGGACAGCAGTACAAATCCAGTGAGGGAGGGGCATACTATGGGTAAGTTCTGAGATAAGCAATTTATGGAAGTTTATACGATTTGGTTTTATTTAAAATCTATTGGATAAATTTCAGTAGAGAAATGTGTCACCTGGCTAATTTTTCTAGAGAATACTTCTGGATGTGTCATGGAGATATCTTAGAAGAAAAAAAAAAAGATGAAAATCAGAAGAATGGTTAAAAGTTCTTCACGGTACCAAGGCAAGGGACAATGGTGTCTGAGTCTAAGAATCTGCAGGGGAGATGCTAAGAAGTGAATGTATGGAACCTGTTCTAAAGATGCAGTGAACAGCTATGCTGGCAAATTAGATATAAGGTAAGATGTGGGTCATATATACAGTGTATATATATATACAGTGTATATATATTACTCAGTAATATATGCCTCGGTACCAAGGCAAGGGACAATGGTGTCTGAGTCTAAGAATCTGCAGGGGAGATGCTAAGAAGTGAATGTATGGAACCTTTTCTAAAGATACAGTGAACAGCTATGCTGGCAAATTAGATATAAGGTAAGATGTGGGTCATATATACAGTGTATATATATATACAGTGTATATATATTACTCAGTCATCAGAAAGAATGAATTCCTACCATTGACATTGACGTGGATGAAATGAGAGTATTATACTAAGTGAAATAAGTTAACCAGAGAAAGAAAATTATTATACACTTTCACTCATATGTGGAATATAAGGTATAGTTCTGAAGACAATACAGGAAAGGAGGGAAAACTGAATGGACAAACCATGAAAAACTCTTGACTCTGGGAAACAAATCGAGATTTGGAGATAGAGGGGAAGGTAGGGGATTGGGTAATATTGTGATGGGCATTAATGCAGGCACATGGTGTGATAAGCCCTGGATGTCATTTGCAACTAATGAATCATTGAATATTATATCAAAACCTAATAATGTAGTGTATGTTGGCTAATTGAATTTAAATTAAAAAAATATGTTAGAGAAAGAGAAGAGTCAATAATGTTTTTAAATTAGAGAAAAACTATGACATCACACAAATGGGGATAAAATTTTTGTTAAACAGGAATACAAATTCCCATAGAAAACTAAAAGCAGGGCGCCTGGGTGGCTCAGTGGGTTAAGCCGCTGCCTTCGGCTCAGGTCATGATCTCAGGGTCCTGGGATCGAGTCCGGCATCAGGCTCTCTGCTCAGCAGGGAGCCTGCTTCCCTGTCTCTCTCTCTGCCTGCCTCTCTGTCTACTTGTGACCTCTCTCTGTCAAATAAATAAATAAAATCTTAAAAAAAGAAAACTAAAAACAACACACACACACACACACACACACACACACACATTTTTTGTATTGCAGTCCAAAAAGAGTCTATAGTATAGTAAAAGCCATAGTTATATTGTACGAAAAAATAAAACACTTAATAGTATCAGGGCATTAAATACCAGATAACATGCATTTTTAAAAAGATTTTATTTATTGATTAGACAGAGAGATAGAGAGCATAAGTAAACAGAGTGACAGGCAGAAGGAGAGGGAGAAGCAGGTCCTCCACTGAGCAGGGAGTCCAGTGCAGGCTCAATTCCAGGATCCTGGGATCATGACGTGAGCCAAAGGCAGCCGCCTAACTGAATAAGCCACCCAGAAGCCCAAAAGGTAACATGCATTTATCTCAACATTATCCTAGAAGCAGCGACCATGCATAGGGGTAGTAATTATCTCTGAAAACAAATGAACAAAAATATTAGCTTTTCCAAAACAAGCAAAATCAATCATTGTGTATGATATAAATTATCTAGAATATAGTTGGATTTTACTGGGAAACCGTAAGAATGATTAGAAAGTGTAGGAGACACCCAATTAATATAGAAAAATGACAGACCCTAGAGAGTTAGAAATTCTACTTTATGGTTACAAATGTACCAAAACTTACACGTCTTGAACATAAATTCGTCAAGAAATTTGTAGTATTTATATATGGTCAATTTTTCCCTGGAACTTTGTGAAGGAGGAGGTAAGTAAATGTATTATGTTTCTACAAGTTAAGGACGATTATAGAGTATAGGATAGAACATACAATTGTAACTCCATTCCAATGGACTCCATAAAAGTTGTGGAATTCTAATTCAAATTATAATTTTTCTAGGGTCCTTTTGGGGGTATTCATTTGAATTTGAAGTGCAGGGATATCATGATGAAGCTACATACACAAATAACACATTTCCATGAATAATTATCATGTTCTAATATGCACCCTTAACCCACTACCCAGTGCACATTTTTAAAATCTGCTACATCACATCCTTGAATACCTGTCTCTAACAATATGAGTTTGCTTGCTTGCTTTCTCTCTTTCTTTCTTTTCTTCTTTCTTTAAAATGTAGGCCTCTTTCAATATGTGTATTATTCCATAATATAGTCTTAAACATTTAACGACAATTTCTTAATTTAATAAAATACTCAATGCTAAAAGTTCAATGATTCGTGTACATATATGTACAAATCATAATCCAGAAGAAATGCATCTAGTTAATTTAATACATTTTAAGTCTCTTTTAGTATATACATTATCCTCCTCATTTAAAAATAGTATTATCTGTTAAAGAAGCTGAGTTATTTATTCTATAGAATAACATTCACCCTAGATTTTTCTGGTTTAATATCCATATTGTTAAGGAGCAAGAACTTTGTTTATTGCTTGTGGATTATTCCAAGTAATATAAGAGAGAAATCAGCAACATGAACTTACTGTTAGTTAGCAGAATATATTGTAAAATGCTGTTATAAGTGAAGAGTATAGTTCTCATGTAATAAATAAACAAACAGTACAGAGGATCAGAATTCAAAGCCCTGAAGATAACACAAATGAATTTAACACAAAAGAAGGGAAGGCTACACAAAAAAATGATGATAACAGTGTGTTATTGAAAAGCATAACCAGGAAAATTGGTGAGTCAATCTGGAATAAAAAAAATTCAGATTCTACAATTAACACCAAATTCCCAAATTAACTTCAAATAGGTTAAACTTCAAAATTTTCACTCTGAAATCATAAAAGTACTAGAAAAATATAGATATTTTTGTTTTATTATTTTCTGAAAAGGGGAGTCATCTTTTCTTAACATGACACATAAAAGAAACCCTACAAAATCTACTTAAAGTATTTTGAAATTTAAGAAATGAACTTTTAGTTCTGGGTGCAATTGTAAATGGGATTGACTCCTTAATTTCTCTTTCTTCTGTCTTTTTGTTGGTGTACAGAAATGCAACTGGTTTCTGTGCATTGATTTAATATCCTGACACTTTACTGAATTCCTGTACAAGTTCTAACAGCTATAAGATACCTAGGAATAAACCTAACCAAAGAGGCTAAGAATCTATATGCAGAAAACTATAAAGTACTCATGAAAGAAATTGAGGAAGACACAAAGAAATGGAAAAATGTTCCATGCTCCTGGATTGGAAGAATAAATATTGTGAAAATGTCCATGCTACCTAAAGCAATCTGCACATTTAAGGCAATCCCTATCAAAATACCATCCATTTTTTCCAAAGAAATGGAACAAATAATCCTCAAATTTATATGGAACCAGAAAAGACCTCAAATAGCCAAAGGAATATTGAAAAAGAAAGCCAAAGTTGGTGGCATCACAATTCCGGACTTCAAGCTCTATTACAAAGCTGTCATCATCAAGACAGCATGGTACTGGCACAAAAACAGACATATAGATCAATGGAACAGAATAGAGAGCCCAGAAATCGACCCTCAACTCTAGGGTCAACTAATCTTCGACAAAGCAGGAAAGAATGTCCAATGGAAAAAAGACAGCCTCTTCAATAAATGGTGCTGGGAAAATTGGACAGCCACATGCAGAAAAATGAAATTGGACCATTTCCTTACACCACACACGAAAATAGACTCCAAATGGATGAAGGACCTCAATGTGAGAAAGGAATCCATCCAAATCCTTGAGGAGAATGCAGGCAGCAACCTCTTCGACCTCAGCCGCAGCAACATCTTCCTAGGAACAACGGCAAAGGCAAGGGAAGCAAGGGCAAAAATGAACTATTGGGATTTCATCAAGATCAAAAGCTTTTGCACAGCAAAGGAAACAGTTAACAAAACCAAAGACAACTGACAGAATGGGAGAAGATATTTGCAAACGACATATCAGATAAAGGACTAGTATCCAAATTCTATAAGGAACTTAGTAAACTGAACACCCAAAGAACAAACAATCCAATCAAGAAATGGGCAGAGGACATGAACAGACATTTCTGCAAAGAAGACATCCAGATGGCCAATAGACACATGAAAAAGTGCTCCACATCACTCGGCATCAGGGAAATAGAAATCAAAACCACAATGAGATATCACCTCACACCAGTCAGAATGGCTAAAATGAACAAGTCAGGAAATGACAGATGCTGGCGAGGATGCGGAGAAAGGGGAACCCTCCTCCACTGTTGGTGGGAATGCAAGCTGGTGCAACCACTCTGGAAAACAGCATGGAGGTTCCTCAAAATATTGAAAATAGAACTACCCTATGACCCAGTAATTGCACTACTGGGTATTTACCCTAAAGATACAAACGTAGTGATCCGAAGGGGCACGTGCACCCGAATGTTTATAGCAGCAATGTCGATAATAGCTAAACTATGGAAAGAACCTAGATGTCCATCAACAGATGAATGGATAAAGAAGAGGTGGTATATATACACAATGGAATACTATGCAGTCATCAAAAGAAATGAAATTTTGCCATTTGCAATTACGTGGATGGAACTAGAGGGTATCATGCTTAGTGAAATAAGTCAATCAGAGAAAGACAACCATCATATGATCTCCCTGATATGAGGACATGGAGATGCAACATGGGGGGTTAGGGAGATAGGAGAAGAATAAATGGCACTCAATGGGATTGGGAGGGAGACAAATCATCAGTGACTCTTAATCTCACAAAACAAACTGAGGGTTTCTGGGGGGAGGGGGTGTTGGGATAGGGGGAGTGGGGTCATTGACATTGGGGAGGGTATGTTCTGTGGTGAGTGCTGTGAAGTGTGCAAACCTGGCGATCCACAGACCTGTACCCCTGGGGATAAAAATACATTATATGTTTATAAAAAATAAGAAATAAATAAAAAATTAAAAAAATTAATGACAATTGATATGTCTCATCATCTAGAAGAAAAGAATATTTTATGTGAATATCTTTTTCTTTAGTTTCATAGGCATGACTTGGTGAAAGAATTCTTCACAGTCTAAAACACACACTTCAAATGGTTGCTTAGTCTGCTGAGTCCTCTGAGGTCAAAAGAAATTATAGTGACTTCATGAGTTTAATTCAACTTACATTTAAAAAAGAAAACATGGGATTAGTCTCAAACATATTATTTAAGGAAATACATTTCATTTTGATGATTATGTAGATTGAATTCTCTTATGCTTCTGATTTGTGCATAACTCAGTTGGGACTATTTCAGAGATAGCTTTACAATTAATATATTTCTTTTTTTTTAAAGATTTTATTTATTTATTTGACAGATAGAGATCACAAGTAGGGAGAGAGGCAGGCAGAGAGAGAGAGAGAGGAGGAAGCAGGCTCCCTGCCAAGCAGAGAGCCCAATGCGGGGCTCAATCCCAGGACCCTGGGATCATGACCTGAGTGAAAGGCAGAGGCTTTAACCCACTGAGCCACCCAGGTGCCCCACAATTAACATATTTCTTAAATGATCTATAAAAAGAGCATGGGTGTAAGTATTTGAGATTTTTTTGGTCATATTAAATTTGAATCATCACAGGTTTACAAGGACAATGGGTGTGGAAGTCATCTTGCCATAGTGTTATAGGATCTGAGTTTGATAGCAATATATACCTCCTTCTTAAAAAAGCATAACCTTGGAATAACCTTGTGTTCTTAATTGGGCTAGTGAACATGTATATTATTTCTTATTTAAATCTTAATATTTTACATTATGGTTATCACTAATTTTTACCCCAAAATATTTTTGAAATGATAAATGTGTGTAATATAGGTAAAGGATTTCAGAAAATAAAAATACATGGTGAGAATTTTATGCAGTTCTATTACAATAAAGTATTAAGTAAGTTGTATGGTTTCAAACAAGTCCTGGTTTTTATTAATAATATCATTCTGATATTTACTTTATCACTGCCTAGTATTATGAAGTAGGGAGCAGAGTTTCTATATGCTTGGCTTTAATTCTTACTCATTTCTTTAGTTTCTATCTGCTGACATGATTTATCTGAGAATTTTAATTAAACAAATGGACATTAAATATTTTAATAAAGTAGAATTTAATATTCAGGGAACATTGGAGAACGGTATGGAAATACATGTCAGGAGAGATAAAGATCAGAAGTTATAATGATATTAACTACAAATATGCTTCTATGTTTGATAAAGATGTTTAGTTATGAACTTTTAATTTTCCGTTTATGGATCTCATATTTCGTTCTCAAATATTTTATGATGTATCTAATATTAATATTGAAACTTTACACTTTCTAAAGGTTCTGATTTGGATCAAACACACTTTGTTTATTTATTTATTATTCATTAATGTATTCATTCCCCAGTGCCTTTGTCCTGATAGCTCTGGGATGATTCAAAGTCAATGTAATGCCAAATAAATCTCAAATGTGTACATCTATATGATATTTCCAGAAATCCTTTACATAATATCTGCACGACTCAGGCAGGTCAGAACTATCTGAAGTAAAATACACGGGCATATAAGAAAAAATACATATAATTCAGTCTGCATAATCATTGATATAAAACACTTTCATTAAAATATAGTTTCTGAGACTACTGGAAGGTTTTACTTGTAAACATGAATACATGGATCAAGGCACTGCAATTATCTTCTAACTCATTTCAGTGGAATCAGTAGGCTAAACACTTATTTGATGGCTCAGAGTTTTTTACTGTGAATGATAGTTCTTTGCCATCACCATGCCATGTCTGAGAGTGGGAAGAAAAAAAAAAAAAAAACAGATCTAACCTTGAAAGCAATTTTCCCACTAGATCCACAGACACATAAATTGTATTTCACCAGGACCGGGGCAGCTCAGTAAGTTAAATGCCTGCTTTCGGGTCAGGCCATGATCCCAAGACCCTGGCATTGATCCCCAAGTCTGGCTCTCTGCTCAGTGGGGAGTCAGCTTCTCCCTCCCCCTCTGCTCTCCACACCCACCCCTCATGCTCGCTCTCACTCTCTCATAAATAAATGAATAAAATCTTAAATAAAATAGAACTGGGTTGCACTACGACAACTATTGAAGGGTTTGAGCAATGAAGGGCATGCCTCCGTTCCGAATCCACCTTCATTTATGCAGAAGGGTAATCAGGAAAAGAGAATAATAACAGTAAAAACAACACCAAAAAGAAGTATTTTTTAAATTTTTTTATTTGTTTATTTACAGCATAACAGTGTTCATTGTTTTGGCATAACACCCAGTGCTCCATGCAGTACGTGCCCTCGCTATTACCCACCACCTGGTTCCTCAACCTCCCACCCCTCCCCCCGCCCCTTCAAAACCCTCTGGTTGTTTTTCAGAGTCCATAGTCTCTCATGGTTCATCTCCCCTTCCAGTTTCCCTCAACTCCCTCTCCTCTCCATCTCCCCATGTCCTCCGTGTTATTTGTTATGCTCCACAAATAAGTGAAACCATATGATACTTGACTCTCTCTGCTTGACTTACTTCGCTCAGCATAATCTCCTCCAGTCCCGTCCATGTTGCTACAAAAGCTGGGTATTCATCCTTTCTGATGGAGGCATAATACTCCATCGTGTATATGTACCACATCTTCCTTATCCATTCATCCGTTGAAGGGCATCTTGGTTCTTTCCACAGTTTGGCGACCGTAGCCATTGCTGCAATAAACATCAGGGTACAGATGGCCCTTCTTTTCACTACATCTGTACCTTTGGGGTAAATACCCATCAGTGCAATTGCAGGGTCATAGGGAAGCTCTATTCTTAATTTCTTCAGGAGTCTCCACACTGTTCTCCAAAGTGGCTGCACTAACTTGCATTCCCACAAACAGTGGAAGAGGGTTCCCCTTTCTCCACATCCTCTCCAACACACGTTGTTTCCTGTCTTGCTAATTTTGGCCATTCTAACTGGTGTCAGGTGGTATCTCAATGTGGTTTTAATTTGAATCTCCCTGATGGCTAGTGATGATGAACATTTTTTCACGTGTCTGATAGTCATTTGTATGTCTTCATTGGAGAAGTGTCTGTTCATATCTTCTGCCCATTTTTCGATATGATTATCTGTTTTGTGTGTGTTGAGTTTGAGAAGTTCTTTATAGATCCTGGATATCAACCTTTTGTCTGTACTGTCATTTGCAAATATCAAAAAGAAGTATTTTTTGGGTGTTCTGTGCCAGGCAATATTGTGAATTGCTTGCCTACACTTATTAATTTAATTATCCAAAATCATCCTCAGCTCTATGTACCATCACCATTCACAATAGAAAAGTGGGAGCAAACCTCAGAAAAAAAGAAAACAAACAATTCTGATTATCCTATTTATGTTGGTAAGCCATTCTTCCTTAGTCCCATTCCATCAGCACATTCCACTTTGACTCTCTTGCTAAATGTTGGAAAACGGAGGACACACACCCATTTTTATAACACGGGAAGGTTTTGTTTTGTCTGTTTTGTTTTGTTTTCTTTTGAGCCAGACTCTGAGCTTTTCATAACAATCCTAAGTAGTTTACATTTGTTACTTATAATACATTTAAAATAGTTTTTGTGAACAATATCAAGTTCAAATAAAAAAAAAAAACAAATACCATCATTACTAAAAGTATTTGATCTAAATTTAGATGTTGAATTATCTTTTTTATTGTGTTATGTTAGTCACCATACAATACATCATTAGTCTTTTTTTTTTAAGACTTTATTTATTTGTTTGATGGACAGAGAGAGAGAGAGAGAGATCACAAGTAGGCAGAGAGCAAGCAGAGGGGGAGGGGGAAGCAGCCTCCCTGCTTAGCAGAGAGCTCAATGCAGGGCTTAATCCCAGGACCCTGAGATCATCACTTGAGCCTAAGGCAGAGGTTTAACCCAGTGAGCACCAGGTGCCCCACATCATCAGTTTCCGATGTAGTGTTCAATGAGTCATTGTTTGTGTATAGCACCTATTGCTCCATGCAATATGTGCCCTCCTTTTTTTTTTTTTTTTTAGATTTATTTATTTGACAGACAGAGATTACAAGTAGGCAGAGAGGCAGGCAGAGAGAGAGAGAGGAGGAAGCAGGCTCCCAGCCAAGCAGAGAGCCCGATGCGGGGCTCGATCCCAGGACCCTGGGATCATGACCTGAGCTGAAGGCAGAGGCTTTAACCTGCTGAGCCACCCAGGCGCCCCCAATATGTGCCCTCCTTAATAGCCACCACTAGACTCACCCACCCTCCCACCCTCCTCCCTTCTAACACTCTGAGTTTGTCTTTTGGAGGGGGATAGGAACCATGAGAGACTGTGGACTCCAGGAATGATCTTAAAGGTAGTAAAGACATCAGCTTTAGGGACGTTGGCTTGTACAGACCCTTCCAAAGATCCTATCTTAACTGAACGTTGTATTTTTTTTTTCTTAAAGAAAGCACCAAAGACTGTCCATTTCAGGATTCTGAAATTATAGTTTTGTCCCATGATAGTCTTAAGTTATTTCCAGCAATGACTAACCTTGATGTAAGTGTTGATGACTTATGGGATTCAAACTTTATTTAAAAGCTGAGATCTGAATTACATAATTCCTTTTTGTCCCCTCTGAGGACAAGCAGGTGTGATTTATTGCTGACATTTTCTTTGGGGAGAAAGCCTTTTCACAACTAAGTCATTTTATAGGAAAGTAAGAGTCACTAAATTTTTTTTTCCATTTTATTTATTTTTTCAGCGTAACAGTATTCATTCTTTTTGCACAACACCCATTGCTCCATGCAAAACGTGCCCTCCCCATTACCCACCACCTGTTCCCCCAACCTCCCACCCCTGACCCTTCAAAACCCTCAGGTTGTTTTTCAGAGTCCATAGTCTCTTATGGTTCGCCTCCCCTTCCAAATTTTTTTTTTAATAAACATATAATGTATTTTTATCCCAGGGGTACAGGTCTGTGAATACAATAAAGTGTTTTATAAGTTCTATGTTTTCAGATGAATCCTGGTTATTATTAATACTTTCATTTTGATATTTACCTTCTCACTGCCTAATAATATTTAAGGAGATGACATAGTTTCTATACGTTAGGCTTTCATTCCTACTCATTTCTTTATTTTCTATCTGTGGATATGATTATCTGACACTTTTGAATTAAAAAATGGATATTAAATATTTTAATAAAGTAGAATTTAAAATTCAGGGGAAGTTGGGGGATGATAATGTGGGAATATGTGTCAGCTGTGATAAAAATTAGAAGAGGTTTTATTATGATGAAAATAACTACAAATATAATTGCTTATTAGTTAAATTTGTTTTGGTGTAAGTGTTCAACTTTCAGTTTATGGATCTCCTATTTAATTTGTTCTTAAATCTTCCATGATGATTCTAAATTTTAATATTGGTACTTCTTTCTTACCAAAATTTCTGGTTTTGGATTACACATACTTAATATAGTATTGTTCTTAGAAGTGTTTAAGATAGTGCTATCCGTAATTACTTTGCTCATATTGGATTTCCAAGCCATTGCTTAATACACCAGTGGTATATTGTAATTATATTTATTTAGGATTGAGAATTGTAAGTTTTAAATTAGTGAACATAATATCATACAAGCTGTCATTCCTCAATGTTTACTTTTTATTAAAGGGAATTGAGCCACTCATTAGGAATTTTAACTGTATGTAGAAATTTATCCTGGAAGTTGTAGTAGGATTCTGGGAGTAATGTTTTTTTTTTTTCTTTTGGGGAAAGAAGATGCATGATATATTTTACGTGCCTCTAATTGCAACTCCAACTTTGGCACACATTCCTCATCTATCAGGAGAAATATTTTCTTGATGTATAACACATTAAATGTTGCATAGCTTAAAATTAACTTCTTCATATTTATGGAAATGTTTTTACAGCATTCAATGTTTTTAGTATTTAGCATAGTATTATTTTTTGGAAACAGAACTGGCAAAAAACCTGATTAGAAAATATGTATATGTTTTACAAAGGCCTAAGTATTCTGTAATTATTGAAATGTTTTGTATTCATACTTTATTACTGCTGTTATAGACTAAAGTTGAGTGATTTAACATTGTGGAGAACTTCTTACAGCATTCAATGGTTCACGTGCATACCACAGTATTATCCTTGGATTCAGAGATGGAAGGAAGCTGGAATAAAGAACTCTTTTTATGCTTAACAAATGGCCTAAGCATTCTGTACTTTTCCAAAAGAAAGTAAGACGAGGAAACATGTATTTTTCAAACTGGACAGAAATTTAAATTACTTTTAGGATGCCCATAAAAACACTGGGAAATTGATTGGGATTAATTCATCTAGTGATCAAAAGAGAAAAAAAAGTGAAGGCTAAGGGAAATTGAGCAACCTTACATTCTCTAAAATGTGCCCTGTGTGTAACGATTTTGACTAAACTCTGATTTTGACTAAACTCTGATCATACAGGACTTACTCTCTGAAAGTTACTGTAATAAGATAATTTGTTTTCCCCTCATCTAAGGAAGAAAATAGAAGTGGCGTACGGTCTTGAAATTTCATTTGGCTGAGAAAATGCTATGGAGGCAATAAAAGCATGTAGTAATAATCACTTTCTTTTTCCTTAAAGGATTTTCATGGAATCTCGGGATATGATCTGTTCTGATGTGTTTCAGTTTAAACTATGAAGACGGGAAACCAATGTGTAGAAACAGATTTTATACTTTCTGGTCTTTTCCAATATGGTCAAATGGACACTTTCCTCTTTGTTGCCATTGTAACCCTCTTTTCAGTGGCTCTGGTGGGGAATATCATACTGGTCCTTCTCATTCAGTTGGACATCATACTCCACACTCCAATGTTCTACTCAGTCAGCTCTCCTTTATTGACATGATGTACATCTCCACCACCGTGCCCAAGATGACCACTGACTTCCTGACAAAGAGTAAGACCATTACATTTTTAGGTTGTGAAATTCAAGCATTTGTATTCTTGACACTTGTTGGAACTGAAGCCCTTCTCCTTGGTTTCATGTCCTATGATTGATATGTAGCCATCTGTCACCGTTTACACTATCCTGTACTTATGAGCAAGAATATCTGTTGGTTCATGGTCACATGCACATGGGGCAGTAGCTCTATCAATGCTTTAGTGCATACGTTGTATGCTTTTCAACTTCCATTTTGTAGGTCTCGAATTGTTAACCACCTTTTCTGTGAAGTTCCATCTCTGGTACCACTGGTGTGTCAGGATACTTCCCAGTATGAGCATACAATCCTCCTAAGTGGGTTTATCATTCTGCTGCTACCATTCATGGCCATTCTAGCTTCCTATGTCCGTATACTTACTGTGGTGTTCCAGGTGAGCTCAGGTAAAGGACAGACAAAAGCTATCTCCACTTGTTCCTCTCACCTAATTGTGGCAAGCCTATTTTATATGACTACCCTCTCCACCTATGCAAGGCCACACTCCTTGCATTCTCCAGAACAGGATAAGGCAGTGGCAGTGTTTTACACCATCATCACACCTCTTCTGAATCCATTCATCTACAGCCTGAGAAATAAAGAGGTTACTGGTGCCCTGAAAAGACTGTTGGCATAATTGATATTTGTACAGGATATGTCACTTTAGGAACCCCTTATTGATTGAGATTGACCAATATAGATCCCTTTACCTAGAATACTGTTTGGAATATGTTAATCTAAAGGATATTTATGCAATAAATTGATAAATATATTGATTCTTGCTCATTTCAGGATGGCTTAATCATAGTTATTGAAGCTACATGCTTTTCCAAATTGAAACCTCGAAAAAATGGTGTTATTGTCAACAGTATTTGGCTTCTGGGAATACATTTCAACTGTTAACTCAATGTTTGCATCTTGAATCATGTATTTTGTAATGTCCTCCTTAATGTCTGAATGTAGTGAGTAGGAAATATACTATACTCAAGCACGTGATATTAAAAGTATAATAAGGAAACTGTAATATATGTCACTGTAAGTAGTTCACTCATGTCTACATTCATTCAAAAGTGATGTACGGTTATGTCTGTTGTGCTAGTATAGACACTGGTGATGTGGCAGTAAACAATGATAAAAACTGACAGAATGCTCTGATCTCATTAAGATTTCATTCCATTGCAGGGGGGCATAATAAAATAAAATAAAATAAAATAAAACAAAATAAAATAAAACAACATAAAGTAAGATAGGATAAAATAAGATAAAACAAAACAGACTTGAAAAATCTGGAGTACACCAACCAGTAGTAACTATTAGGGGCAAAAAAAAAAAAGTTAAAAATTGGCTTAGAGAAAGTGAGAGAATTTTCTGGTTTTATATATAATAGTCCAATGTAGGGACAACCAAGAGAATGATAGTTGGTCAAAAATTGAATGGAAATGAGTTAATAATTCATACAGATTTCTCATTAGGAATGCTCTAGGCATAGGAGGAAGCCAATGAAAATGTCTTAAAGAGTAAACAAGCATGGCAAGTAAATGAAAATCAAAGTATAACATCAAAGCTAATGGAAAAAAGACAGAAATTGTAGAAATGAATGACGATAATGGAGGATTTAAAATGTTAGGTTGACCATGGTAAGCATTTGGGCTTTAATCCAAGAAAATTGGCAGGCATTGGTGTGGTTCTACAGAAAACTGAAAATCACAATTGTGTTTCCATTACAGGAGCACAGTTGTTAAAAGATACTGCCTTGGATAAAAGTGGTAATGGTAGAGTAGCAAGAACTGGCCAGTCTCTGGAAATAGTGGAAAGCAGACATTTGAGACTTATGGTGAGATTATGATGTGCAGTGTGAGGTAATTAGAAAAGCAGAGAATTGAGGGGAACCTGACTGGCTCAGTCAGTAGAGCATGAAACCTCTCATCTTGGGATTGTGAATTCTAGCCCCGGGTTGGGTTTAGAGATTACTTAAAAATAAAATGTTAAAAAAAAAAGTATAGCAGATAATCGGGCTAAGAGACTGTAATAAACAACTGGAAGTAAGAAATCATTATTATCACCATTGAGGAAAAACACAGGAACAACATTTCCATCACCCACTTCCTTAGTGCTCCTTCACTACTAGCACCTCAACTATGCAGTGGTCATTATTCTGACTCCCATCAACATTAAATGGAAACCCTTACTAATATAATCAAACAACAACTTCTCTGGAGCTTCCAGGTTCTTTTTTTTTTTTTTTCAATGTTAACAGAAGCTATATATATATATACCTTGGTAATACAAGGAATAATGCTATTGTTTTTATTGCTGAGTTGAACTCCATTGTACAAATATATTATGATTGCCTTCATAGGATCATTTGATATTTTCATCTATTATGAATAAAAATGTTATATCCCTCTCTACACAAAAATATTCTTTGGGAAACATTCACTCAATTATTTTATTGTATTCCTAGGCATAAAACTGTTTGGTCATAGGTAAGATATATGTTTAATAAAAAAATAAACAGTTGTATTAATATCAAATATTCTAATCAAAATATTGAAACTTCTTGGTGCTTAAGGGTTGGGAAAGTAATGGTTTGATGCTAAATTTAAATACATATTTTTGTGAAATACTTTAGAGACACATTGATATCAACTGTGTGTTTGCTATTAATAAATTCTATAAGAATTTAAATTTTGTTAGGACCACTCATTCTTGGTTCAAGATAAGTTACTGTATTTGGCCCATAAATATTTTTCTTAATGTAGCTTATTTGTTTAGAATATACTATGCATCTGTAAATCAACCACCAATCCAATAATTAAAACATTGTTAAATGTTTTAGAAATTGTGGAGCATAATGAATAACATGGAGGACATTGGGAGAAGGAGAGGAGAAGGGAGTTGGGTGAAATCAGAGGGGGAGATGAACCATGAGAGACTGTGGACCCTGAGAAACAAACTGAGGGTTTTGGAGGTGAGGGGAGTGAGCCTGGTGGTGGGTTTTAAGGAGGGCATGCATTGCATGGAGCACTGGGTGTGATGCATAAACAATGAATCTTGGAACACTGAAAAAATAAAATAAAGTTAAAATGTCAAAAAAAAAAGAAATTGTTAGATCTCTTCAGAATGTCTACTCTGTCTTTTTGTTTCCTCCATTGCTCTGAGTTTCTAGACAACGATTGTCTTGTTATCTTATAGTATTACCAAATATATATTCATGGACAACTATGGAATGCTTATCATCCATGGGAGCTTTGAACTCTATAAAAACCATCTTATGTGTTACATCACATTTTTCAGAGCCTCTCTTCATTTGACATTATTTTACTATATATATTTTATATATTTTATTTTATTGTATATATAATATATATTATATATAAATATATATTTATATATATAAATATAATATATTATAATATATATTATATATTATATATTAATTATATTATATGTAATATATATAAATATATATTCTTACTCAGATAAAATTCTGTTTTATAATTTTATCACATATCTGTTTATATTTTGATTGACTTAAGATGGATAACTTTCAGTTTTGTGCTATTATGTATGGTGTATTTATGGATATTTATGTATATGACCCCTGCTTCCCATAGACAATAACTTATACAGGGCATATGTATATTACTGGAATTGCTGGTTTGTGGGATATGAAAAAGATCATGGGTTTAGAATTGGGCAACATTTTTTCCAAAGTGGCTGTAACAATTTTCATTTGTAAGATAAATATATAGACCAGAAAGTATAAAATCTGTTTCTACACATTGGTTTCCCGTCTTCATAGTTTAAACTGAAACACATCAGAACAGATCATATCCCGAGATTCCATGAAAATCCTTTAAGGAAAAAGAAAGTGATTATTACTACATGCTTTTATTGCCTCCATAGCATTTTCTCAGCCAAATGAAATTTCAAGACCGTACGCCACTTCTATTTTCTTCCTTAGATGAGGGGAAAACAAATTATCTTATTACAGTAACTTTCAGAGAGTAAGTCCTGTATGATCAGAGTTTAGTCAAAATCAGAGTTTAGTCAAAATCGTTACACACAGGGCACATTTTAGAGAATGTAAGGTTGCTCAATTTCCCTTAGCCTTCACTTTTTTTTTCTCTTTTGATCACTAGATGAATTAATCCCAATCAATTTCCCAGTGTTTTTTTTTTTGTTTTTTTGTTTTTGTTTTTATTTTTTTTTATTTTTTATTTTTTTTGAGTTTCATTTTATTTATTTTTTCAGCGTAACAGTATTCATTCTTTTTGCACAACACCCAGTGCTCCATGCAAAACGTGCCCTCTCCATTACCCACCACCTGTTCCCCCAACATCCCACCCGTGACCCTTCAAAACCCTCAGGTTGCCCCAACCTCCCACCCCTGACCCTTCAAAACCCTCAGGTTGTTTTTCAGAGTCCATAGTCTCTTATGGTTCGCTTCCCCTCCCCAACGTCCATAGCCCGCTCCCCCTCCCCCAATCCCACCTCCCCGCAGCAACCCCCAGTTTGTTTTGTGAGATTAAGAGTCATTTATGGTTTGTCTCCCTCCCAATCCCATCTTGTTTCATTTATTCTTCTCCTATCTCCTACCCCCCCATGTTGCTTCTCCATGTCCTCATATCAGGGAGATCATATGATAGTTGTCTTTCTCCGATTGACTTATTTCACTAAGCATGATACGCTCTAGTTCCATCCACGTCGTCGCAAATGGCAAGATTTCATTTCTTTTGATGGCTGCATAGTATTCCATTGTGTATATATACCACCTCTTCTTTATCCATTCATCTGTTGATGGACATCTAGGTTCTTTCCATAGTCTGGCTATTGTAGACATTGCTGCTATAAACATTCGGGTACACGTGCCCCTTCGGATCACTATGTTTGTATCTTTAGGGTAAATACCCAGTAGTGCAATTGCTGGGTCATAGGGTAGTTCTATTTTCAACATTTTGAGGAACCTCCATGCTGTTTTCCAGAGTGGTTGCACCAGCTTGCATTCCCACCAACAGTGGAGGAGGGTTCCCCTTTCTCCACATCCTCTCCAGCATCTGTCATTTCCTGACTTGTTAATTTTAGCCATTCTGACTGGTGTGAGGTGATATCTCATTGTGGTTTTGATTTGTATTTCCCTGATGGCGAGTGACGTGGAGCACTTTTTCATGTGTCTGTTGGCCATCTGGATGTCTTCTTTGCAGAAATGTCTGTTCATGTCCTCTGCCCATTTCTTGATTGGATTGTTTGTTCTTTGGGTGTTGAGTTTGCTAAGTTCCTTATAGATTTTGGATACTAGCCCTTTATCTGATATGTCGTTTGCAAATATCTTCTCCCATTCTGTCAGTTGTCTTTTGGTTTTGTTAACTGTTTCCTTTGCTGTGCAAAAGCTTTTGATCTTGATGAAATCCCAACAGTTCATTTTTGCCCTTGCTTCCCTTGCCTTTGCCGTTGTTCCTAGGAAGATGTTGCTACGGCTGAGGTCGAAGAGGTTGCTGCCTGCATTCTCCTCAAGGATTTGGATGGATTCCTTTCTCACATTGAGGTCCTTCATCCATTTGGAGTCTATTTTCGTGTGTGGTGTAAGGAAGTGGTCTAATTTCATTTTTCTGCATGTGGCTGTCCAATTTTCCCAGCACCATTTATTGAAGAGGCTGTCTTTTTTCCATTGGACATTCTTTCCTGCTTTGTCGAAGATTAGTTGACCATAGAGTTGAGGGTCGATTTCTGGGCTCTCTATTCTGTTCCACTGATCTATGTGTCTGTTTTTGTGCCAGTACCATGCTGTCTTGATGATGACAGCTTTGTAATAGAGCTTGAAGTCCGGAATTGTAATGCCACCAACTTTGGCTTTGTTCTTCAATATTCCTTTGGCTATTCGAGGTCTTTTCTGGTTCCATATAAATTTTAGGATTATTTGTTCCATTTCTTTGAAAAAAATGGATGGTATTTTGATAGGGATTGCATTAAATGTGTAGATTGCTTTAGGTAGCATAGACATTTTCACAATATTTATTCTTCCAATCCAGGAGCATGGAACATTTTTCCATTTTTTTGTGTCTTCCTCAATTTCTTTCATGAGTACTTTATAATTTTCTGTGTATAGATTCTTAGTCTCTTTGCTTAGGTTTATTCCTAGGTATCTTATAGTTTTGGGTACAATTGTAAATGGGATTGACTCCTTAATTTCTCTTTCTTCTGTCTTGTTGTTGGTGTACAGAAATGCAACTGATTTCTGTGCATTGATTTTATATCCTGACACTTTACTGAATTCCTGAACAAGTTCTAGCAGTTTGGGAGTGGAGTCTTTTGGGTTTTCCATATGTTTTGTAGTTGTTTTGCTTTGTGCTTACAATGAAGCTTACATAAGATACCTTATAGATATTACAGTCTATTTTGTTTTAACAACTTGACTCTAGTTACAAAGAAAAAAATCACATTCTAACTCTCCCCTTTTATTTTTTTTAAAGCCACAACTTTTCTATTTTTATACTGAATATTTGTTAACTAATTTTAGTAGCTATATTTACTATTGTTACTCTTGTCCTTTAAACTTTAAACTATAATTGAGTGGTTAACATACCATCATATCAAAATATTAGATATTTTCTGCATTTGACTATGTTTACTGTTACTATGGTGTTGTGTATCTTCATAACTAATGTATTAAATCATTCAGTGTTGAATACATTATACTATATGCCTGAACCTAATATAACACTATATCAACTATACCTCAATTAAAAACTTTTTGAGCTCTCAAACACAGAAACACTCAAATACATAATTAAGTATAAAGAAAAAGATAAAGGGGGAAAAAGTGTTTTTTAAAAAAGAAACAGTGAAAAGAAGTTGCCAGAAAACAAACCACATATATATGTATGTTTATATACATGAAAATATCTACATGTCTATAATATATTTATAAATATGAATAAGATACACTTCTATTAAAAGTAAAAGGGCATTATATTTGATTAAAAATTATGTTGTAATAACTAATACATTACTAATGGATACTGTGAATGTCCTTCTTGTAAACAAGCAGTTCCCAACTCCTTTAAATGTGCTTTTCTCCACTATTTAGGCTGGAAAGCTACAATTTTAAGTGTACAGAGTCCCCTGTATCTGAGATTTCACCAGACTTTTAAGTTCTATGAATGAATGATTGTGTAAGGATATTTAAAAAGTGGTGGAGGCTACATGTTCACTTGGCTTTTTTTTTTTTCTTTTAGGATGGAGACTTTATTTTTCCTACAGCAGCATTTTTGCATAATTGAAAAGAAGGAATAACAGAAATAGAACAATAAAATCAAACAGGTCAATACAAATCTTATTTGTATTTCAAGATTTTCAATTATTAAAACAATCCAAATAAGATTTGTATTGACCTATTTGGTTTTATTGTTCTATTTCTGTTTCCTTGTTTTCAATTATACAAAAATGGGGTGGGAGTTGGGTGAGCCTGGTGGTGGGTATTATAGAGGTCATGTATTGCCTGGAGCACTGGGTGTGGTGCATAAACAGTGAATTCTGGAACACTGAAAAGAAATTTTAAAAAGTATTAAAAATATTTTCAATTATTTCGAGTAAAACCTAAAATCTCAAGTTTACCATGTTGATACTTCCATCCA
This sequence comes from Meles meles, assembly GCF_922984935.1. Lineage (NCBI taxonomy): Eukaryota > Metazoa > Chordata > Mammalia > Carnivora > Mustelidae > Meles > Meles meles. The sequence goes on from NC_060068.1 coordinate 14,777,614, forward strand.
AGTTTGTTATTGCCCATCTGAGCAGGGTAATAATGTTTTTCTACTAATGTTGCACATTTTTGTGGACCTTTAATTCTGTATTATATGATATTTCTTTTTTGGAAGGGTTTCTTTCCTTACTATTTTATAATTTATTATTCATAAAACTTGAATTACTTTAGGGGTGTCTGTCGCTCAGTGGGTAAAGCCTCTGCCTCCAACTCAGGTCATGATCTCAGGGTCTTGTGACTGAGCCCTGCATTGGTCTCTCTGCTCAGCGGGGAGCCTGCTACCTCCTCTCTCTCTGCCTGCCTCTCTGCTTTCTTGTGATCTCTGTCAAATAAATAAATAAAAATCTTAAAAAAAAAACTTGAATTACTTTAACCAGGAACAAACTCACTGAAATCTTACTGGGTTTTCTTTATGACTCATGATTTATTATGGTGATTTAAGGGATATTTATCATTTAATCTTAAAAAGGCCCTGTATATAGGGGAGTCAAGATGGCGGAGAAGTAGGAGGAGGCACCACTTCAACAGGTACCCTAAAGTGAGCACATTACCTACCAAAGAACTCTGATCACCTAATAAATCAGCCTGAGATCAGAAGTATACATGTCTGGATCTCTACAGGAGCAGAAGACGCCAGTGGCAGGTAAAGCAGAGTGGGAAGTCGGACTGATATCAGAAGATAAACAAAAGGGGGAGGGAGCCACCAGAGGCAACTGATTGGAAAGTAATAACCCAATACGAGAGTGCCCTATGTCTGGGGACCAACATTAGCTTGGAGTCTGGTTGAGAACACTCAAAAAAAAAAAAAAAAGAGCAAAGGATCGTGGGGGGAAATAGTGGGAATCAGGGCAGTTAGGGACAGGGGCCTAAGTCCGAGGACCCAGGACAGCCTCCTCTGGTGCTGAGACAGAGAGAGTGAGGCAGAAAAGGCAGGTCTTGGTCCCTGAATCCCCAGCGTGCCTGAACCACCAGTGCGTCCAAGAACTAGTGGGGTCTGCCTCCCGTGAGGGGCTGGGAGCCTGGCCAGATGGCAATCCTGAAACGCGCCTGTCCCACACCCTCCCATGGGAGAGGTGCTCATAGGTGCTAGCCTGGAGCTCTGGCATCTGGAAAAACCAGAAATTCCCAGCCCAGGACAGTGGGAAAATCTCAGTGTGTGATCACTACTTGGAACCTGTCTGGCGGTCTGGAGCTGCCCAGACAGATGATGCTGCCCTGGTATTGGGTACAATAAGGAGATCCTGCATCCCCAGGGACCATGACTCAGAACCTACTCTGCCAGCAGTTCTGCAGAGCATTCTAAGGCTTCTCTCTGAGAGGGAGGTCGGGGTGCAGTTTGCTCTCCTCTAAACCTCCAAAAACCATCAAAATCTGTCAAGATGAGAGAAAAGAGATGAAAGAACATAAAAACCTCCAGAGGACAAAAGCCTGAAAAAAATGGTTTCCTCAGAGCCCACCCCCTTGAGGGGAGTGGAGGACCTAACTCAGGGAACATCATTGTCTGAAAACCCACGTGGCAAGCCCCTCCCCCAGAAAACCAAACAGGAAGGAAGAAAAAAAAAAGATGACAAGAGAACAACCACCACTACTTCATAAATAAAACTTTTATTTTTAACTCTTTACCAATATTCTGGTTCTTTTTTTATATACATACAGATAATTTTTTAACCTATTAACCATCACACTGAGATGTCCAGTACATCAAATTCCTTAATAACCTTCTGACCTGAACTTTTTGATACATACACCCGTGTTTTTATTTTGCTTTTCTATTTTTTAAATTTTTTTTAAATTTTAACTTAGTTTAGTCTAATTTATTCTTTTTTACTTTTCATTTTCTAATGTACATATACAGTTAAATGCAAGGTAATCCCCTTTCCCCAATCAATGCTACCCCTATTGGTAAACCAGTTTCTAATCCCCCTGTATCTTAGGAAATTTGAGTCCCTTAACAAAAACATAAAGACATCCAGGAAGAATCAAAATAACCTTCCTCGCCCACACTGAGAATTTATAACCACTCTCCCAACTATTCCTTCTGCCAGTGTTTCTATGTATTTGTGTTTGTCCTGATAAGATATAAATCATATACTTGGGGTTCTTTCTGATCAGGTTCTTCCTTTTTTTCCTTATATATATATTTTTTTCTCTTGTCATATACTTTCATCAGTCTTTTTATTTGTCTGTTTTTGTTTGTAAACTTCATAAATCTTACCTTGGGACCAATTTGGGCTGAGTCTTCTCTTTTATCTTCCTTTTTTTTTCCCTGTATCTCTCTCTCTCTCTCTTTTTTTTCCTTTTCACTTATCTTTTCTTTTTTTCTTCTTCTTCCCTATTTCTTTTTCTTTTCTTTTTTCTCTCATTTGGGTGAAGAACTCTGATTGCACAGAAGCGTTCCAGGGTTCACCTTGACTGCACCACTTCGATAACTCCAGCTGCATCTGTTCAGTCATCTCTTACCAAAATGATAAGGAGGAGGAATACCCAACAGAGAAAAATACAGAATATGGACCTTCTGCAATGGAGCTAATGACTATCGACATAGACATTATGTCAGAAAAGGAATTCAGGCTAACAATTATCCAGGCAATAGCTAGGTTGGAGAAGCCATGGATGACCAAACAGAATTGATTAGGGCAGAACTGAAAGCCACAAGGGATGATGTTCACAATGTTAGGGCAGAACTGAAAGCCTCCAGGGATGATGTTCAAAATTCTCTCAATGAATTCCAATCTAACCTAAATTCACTAAAAGCTAGGGTAACTGAGACAGAAGATAGAATTAGTGATCTGGAGGACAAACAGAGAGAAGGGATCAGGAAGAAGCCTGGAACAAACAGCTCAGAGTCACGAAAACAGAATCTGGGAAATAAATGATGCCATAAAAAGTTCCAATGTCAGAATTATTGGAATCCCTGAAGGGGAGGAAAAAGAAAGAAGTCTAGAAGATATAGTGGAAAGAGTTGTCTAAAAAAATTTTCCCAATCTCATGAATGGAATCCACGTTCATGTACTAGAGGCAGAGAGGTTTCCCCCCAAGATTTTAGATTCTTGAAAGTCCTCACGACACCTCATAGTTAAAATGAGGAATGATGAATCAAGACAGACTCTCTTAAAAGTAACTAGGACAAAGAAGCTCCTTACATACAGAGGAAAGCCAATTAGAATAATGTCAGACCTGTCCACAGAGACCTAGCAAGCCAGGAAGGGCTGGAAAAATATATTCAGAGTAATAAATGAGAAGAACATGCAGCCAAGAATACTCTATCCAGCAAGAATGACATTCGAAATGGATGGAGAGAGAAAGAGTTTCCAAGACTGGCAATGCTTAAAGACTATGCAACCACAAAACGACACTGCAGGAAATATTAAGGGGGGTCCTAAAAAAGAGAAAAAAATCTTAAGAATACCACTGAACAGAAATATAGAAACAATCTACAGACAGAAAGACTTCAAAGGTAACATGATGTCAATCAAAACGTATGTATCAATAATCACACTCAATGTGAAAGGCCTAAATGCACCCATAAAATGACACAGTGTTGCAGATTGGATAAAACGACAGGACCCATCCATATGTTGTCTACAAGTGTCCCATGTTGAACCTAAGGATACACCAGACTGAAAGTGAAGGGATGGAGAAGCATCTTTCATGCCAATGGACCTCAAAAGAAGCCCGGGGTAGCGATTGTCATATCAGATGAATTAGATTTTAAACTGAAGACTGTAGTCAGATATACAGAAGGACACTACATCATTCTTAAAGGGACTATCCACCATGATAATCTAACAATTGAAAATATCTATGCCCCCAATATGGGAGCAACCAATTACATAAGAAAACTATTAATCAAGTTAAAGAGTCATATTGATATGAATACATTAATAGTAGGAGATCTTAATATGGCTCTCTCAGTAAGAGACAGATCATCAAAGCAGAAAATTAATAAAGAAATAAGAGCATTGAATGAAACATTGTACCAGATGGACCTAATAGCCATATACAGAATATTCCACCCTAAACAATAGAATACTCATTTTTCTCAAGGGCACATGGAACCATCTCCAGAATGGACAACATACTGGGTCACAAAGCAGGACTCAACCTCCCACCCCCCGCCCCTTCAGAACACTCATATTGATTTTGTGAGTCCATAGTCTCTCATGGTTCATCTCCCCTTCCAATTTTTCTCAACTCCCTTCTCCTCTCCATCTCCCCATGTCCTCCATGATTTTTGTTATGCTCCACAAACAAGTAAAACCATATGATACTTGACTCTCTCTGCTTGACTCATTTTGCTCAGCATAATCTCTTCCAGTCCCATCCATGTTGGTACAAAAGTTGGGTATTCATCCTTTCTGATGGAGGCATAATACTCTATCGTTTATATGGACCACATCTTCCTTATCCATTCATCCGTTGAAGGGCATCTTGGTTCTTTCCACAATTTGGTGACCATGGCCATTGCTGCAATAAACATTGGGGTACAGATGGCTCTTCTTTTCATTACATCTTTATCTTTGAGGTAAATACCCAGCAGTACAATTGCAGGGTCATAGGGAAGCTCTATTTTTAATTTTGTGAGGAATCTCCACACTGTTCTCAGTGTGGGTGAGGAAGATTATTTTGATTCTTCCTGGATGTATCTTGATGTCTTTGTTAAGGGACTCAACTTTCCTAAGATAAAGGGGGTTTAAAAATTGGTTTACCTATAGGGGTAGCATTGATTGGGGAAAAGGGATTACCTTGAAGTTTAACTCTATATGTATATTAGAAAATAAAAATTAAAAAAGAATAAACTAGACTAAACTAAATTAAAATTTAAAAAATAGACAAAAAATAGAAAAGCAAAAGAAAAACACAGGTGTATGTAACAAAAAGTTCAGGCTAGAATGTTATTAAGGAATTTGATGTACTGGACATCTCAGTGTGATGGTAAATAGGTTAAAATATTATCTATCTATATATATATATAAAGAACCAGAGTAGTGGTAAAGAGTTAAAAATAAAAGTTTTAATTATGAAGTAGTGGAGGTTGTTCTCTTGTCATCTTCTTTTTTTTTCTCTCTTCCTTCTGGGTTGGTTTTCTGGGGGAGGGGCCTGCCACGTGGGTTTTCAAACAATGAAGTTCCCTGAGTTAGATCCTCCTGTCCCCCTCAAGGGGTAGGCACTTAAGAAACCATTTTTTTCAGGCTTCTGTTCTCTGGATGTTTTTATTTTTGTTCATCTGTTTTCTCTTTCCTTGACAGCTTTTGATGGGTTTTAGGGGTTTAGAGGGGAGCAAACTGCACCCAGACCTCTTGCTCAGAGAGAAGTCTCAGAATGCTCTGCAGAGCTCCTGGCAGAGTAGGTTCTGAGTCATGGTCCCTGGGGATGCAGGATCTCCTACTTTTACCCAATACCATGGGAGCGGTGGTTGTTTGGGCAGCTCCAGACTGCCAGAGAGGTTCCAAGCAGCGATCACACACTGAGCCCACTGGCCCGGACTGTGAATGCCTGGTTTTTCAGGATGCCAGAGCTCCACAGTAGCACCTGTGCGCACCTCTCCTAGGGGAGGGTGTGGGATGCAAGCATTTCAGGAATGTCATCTGGCCAGGCTCCCAGACCCTCATGGGAGCCAGACCCCAGGGTTCTTGGATGTGCTGGTAGTACAGGCGCACTGGGGGCTCAGGGACCGAGACCTGGTTTCTCTGCAGCACTCTCTCTGGCTCAGCACCAGGGGAGACTGTCCTGGGTCCGGGGACTTAAGCCCCTGTCCCTAACTGCCCCGATTCCCACAATTTCCCCCCACAATGTTTTGCTCTTTTTTTTTTTTTTTTTTGAGTGCTTTCAACCAGAATCCAAGCTACTGGTCCCCAGATGCAGGGCACTCTCGTATTGGGGTTTTACTTTCCAATGAGTCATCTCTGGTGGCTCCCTCCACCTTTTGTTTATCTTCTGATATCAGTCCAACGTTCCCACTCTGCTTTACCTGCCACTGGCATCTTCTGCTCCTGTAGAGATCCAGACATGTATAATTCTGATCTCAGGCTGATTTAATGGGTGATCAGAGTTCTTTGGTAGGTAATCAGTTCACTTTAGGGTACAGGTTGAAGTGGCGCCTCCTCCTACTTCCCCGCCATCTTGACTCTCCTATTATTATTGTTTTTTATTTAAATTCAATTAGCCAACAAATAGTACCTCATTAGTTTCAGATTTAGTGTTTGATAATTCATTAGTTGCATATAACGCCTAGAGCTCACCACATACGTGCCCTCCTTAATAACTATGGTGGTTGTGCAAAAAAGAATGAATACTGTTACGCTGAAAAAATTAATAAAAAGGGAAAAAAAATAACTATGGTGGTGTCTCATTTTTTTTCATGTTTCAAATTTTTATTTAAATTCCAGTTAGTTAACATATAGGGAAATATGGGTTTCAGGAGTAGAATTTAATGATTCATCACTTATATATAGTACCCAGTGGTCAACACAAGTGCACTCCTTAATGCCAATTACTCATTGACCCTACTCCCTCACCTAACTCCTTCCATCAGCCCTCAGTTTGTTCTTCATAGTTAAGAGTACCTTATGGTTTGCCTCCCTCTCTTGTTTTTCCCCCTCCCCTATGTTCATCAGTTTCATTTCATAAATTCCACATGTGAGTGAAATCATAATGGTATTTGTCTTTCTCTGACTTATTCGGTTTAGCTTTATATAAATAATGCATATTTAGATTGTATTAATTTACTCAGTATGACTCTGATAACTTTCAAATTTAATCCATTTTTGTCTGGTTCCACATATATTTTGACTGCTTTCTATGTGTATTGTGATTTCATTTTTATTTACACTGTATCTTTCTTTCCATTTTAACAAGCATGTTTCCTTTTGTTTGAATAATTGAATTTCTATTGCCTACCTACTATTATTTTTTATGGTTTCAGAAGTCCATTTGCTTACAATTTTATTTGGCATGGTAATGGAAAAGCATGTATTAATTTACATTTTGTGTACACACATACATCTTTCCTTAAAATGAAATATGTTATATTTTACTTTTGTTTTCTATCCTCTCCCATTTTTTTTATGTTGAAACTTTGGGGAATTTAGTTTCACATTTTACAAACATATTACATATATAAATCTACAGGAAATGTTATTCAGTTGTGAACAATAATTTTACATATTTCTACACTGAACTTACTTGTTACAAAACAAATTACAGTCAAAGAAGATAAGATGGCAGAAGATTAGGAAGACCTTGTTTCATCTGGTCCCCTGAACTCAGCTAGATATCTCTCATATAATTCTGAACACCTGTGAATTCAACCTGAGATATAAGAAAAGAACTATAACAATTCTACAAATAGTAAAGGAACCAGTTTTTGCAAGGTGGGAGGTTTGGAGAAGTAAATATGAGGAGATATATAGGAAGCCATGGGGTGGAGGGCAGGAAGCCTCTGCATCTATTGGAAAGTGATATAGCAGCAGAGTACAGAATTGGAACTTCTAGAAGTCTGCTTTTGTGAAGGACTTCCTGCCTGAAAGGTTCTCAGTTGGCCAACTGGGAGAATCCAGGATGGGACAGTGTGGTCTCAGGATACCCAGGGTCACAAAAAGAATGGTAATGCCTGAGTTGACAGAGTTTCTAAGCACTGGGGTGGGGAACCTGGCCATAAGCAGCAAGACCAGGAGTGGGCTCTCAGCTCTGTGTTCCCATAAACCAGGAACTGGGCACAATTGAGCGATCCCTCTCCAGGAAGGGGCCCAACATGTGGCAGAATTGTGGTGAAATGTCCCTCTCCTGGGAGGAGCCATATAGGCCCACAAATGGCAACTGCTCTCCAAGCAGGGGCCCAGCCAGTGGCAGAACACTGATGAGAACTCCCCTCCTTCCCACGAGAGGATTGTCCCTGGTGCACATGGCAGAAGTCTGCAGAGTTTGGTACACACCAAAGTGTTTGACTGATTTTCCCTGAGGGCACACTGAAGAGTGAGGGCTGTGATCTTTCAGCTCCAGGGCTGGAGATTGGGGCACTGCCCTTTTTATTTTCATCCTCTAAAGCAATGGAGAAAGTCTTCAGGGAACACAAGCCACACAGAGAAATTTGAAGAGGTTACATTGAGCCCAATCCCTTGGCCAGGGTGGTGTAACCCACCCTTTACCAGCCCAGGTAAAGACATCTGAGAATCAGTGCCTCCCCAAGAATACCAGCAGGAACATCAGGCTAATACCAAGTTTATGCGCCACACAGAACTGAAAAACTCTTGTGCTAAGAGATAATAGTATATTCAAATCCAGGTTTTTTTTCCCCTCATGATTCTTTAATCTTTCAGTTTAATATTTTCTTTTTCTTCATTTTCAACTATTTTATCAACTCTTCTTAATTTTTTAAATTTTCATTTTTATATTTAAATTGTGTAGATATATTCTTTATTTTTGGCTTTGTTTCACTGTATTCAATTTTGTTCCCATAAAAACAAGACACCTGAGAATCAGTACAGCAAGACCATCCCACAGAAGATCATTAGGATCATCAGGTGAATACCAGGTTTATAGATCACTCAGAATTGAACAACTCCCACCCCAGGGGAAAACAGTATATAGAATTTGAGGTCACTTCTCATGATTCTTTAGTCTTTCCATTTAAAATTTCCTTTTTCTTTTTTCTCTTTTCAATAAGTTTCTTATTTTATCAACTGTTTTTAAGACTTTTTAAAATTTTCATTTTTATATATACATTTTATAAATATATTCTTCATATTTGGCTTCCTTTCATTGCATTTTATTCTATTTTTGTTTATATATATTTTGTTGTTGTTGTTGTTGTTGTTGTTTACCTTTGCCTTTTTATTTATTTATTTTTTAAGCGTAACAGTATTCATTGTTTTTGCACAACACCCAGTGCTCCATGCAAAACGTGCCCTCCCTATTACCCACCACCTGTTCCCCCAACCTCCCACCCCTGACCCTTCAAAACCCTCAGGTTGTTTTTCAGAGTCCATAGTCTCTTATGGTTCGCCTCCCCTTCCAATTTTTTTTTTTTTTTTTTTTTTGCCATTTGCAACGACGTGGATGGAACGAGAGGGTATCATGCTTAGTGAAATAAGTCAATCAGAGAAAGACAACTATCATATGATCTCCCTGATTTGAGGACATGGAGAAGCAACATGGGGGGTTAGGGGGATAGGAGAAGAATAAATGAAACAAGATGGGATTGGGAGGGAGACAAACCATAAATGACTCTTAATCTCACAAAACAAACTGGGGGTTGCTGGGGGGAGGTGGGGTTGGGAGAGGGGGAGGGTGTTATGGACATTGGGGAGGGTATGTGCTATCGTGAGTGCTGTGAAGTGTGTAAACCTGGTGATTCACAGACCTGTACCCCTGGGGATAAAAATAAATTATATGTTTATTAAAAAATTGTTTATGTATTTTTAATTTATATATTATATTATATTATATTATATTATATTATATTATATTATATATAAAGTTTTATTTATGAATTTGGGATTTAGGATCTACAGACCAAAATATACCCAGAAACAAGTGTATCACCTTGCTCTGTTTACCTGTTTGATTATAGTTTTTCTTGCCCTGTTTATTCTTTTTTGATTTCTGATCTCTTCTGATTTGTCTAGTGTATATTTCAATAGGGTTGAAATTGAGATATTAATTAATTAATTAACTTATGTTGTTATTGTTGCTGTTCTCTTGTTCATCTAGTACTTCCTGGACAAAATGACCAGGAGGAAAAAACAAGAAGCAGCACTCACTGCCAGAGACTTAATAAGCATGGATGTTGGTAAAATTTTGGAGTTAGAATTCAGAGACATGATTATAAAGATACTAGCTGGACTTGAAAGAAACACAGAGCATCCCTTTCTGGAGAAGTAAAAGAACTAAGATCTAAACAGGTTGAAATAAAAAAAAAAATGTATTGCTAATGCAATCAACAATGAGGGCTCTCACTGCTAGAATAAATGATGGACAAGGGAAAGTCAGTGATATAGAAGATAAAATAATGAAAATTAAGGAGCTGAGGAAAGGAGAGGAAAAACATCTATTGGAGCATGAGGGGAGGCTTCAAAAATTCAGCAATACCATAAAGCAAAACTATATTAGAATAATTGGGATCCAAGAGGAAAAGGAAAGACAAAGAGATGGACAGAAGTTATACTTGAGCAAATCATAGCTGAGAACTTCCTTACTCTGGAGAAGGAAACAGGCATTTATGTCCAGGAGACACAGAGAATCCCCCTCAAGATCTATTAAAATAGATCAACACTCCCTATAACCATGAAGCTTGTAAATCTCAGAGATAAAGAGAAAATCCTGAAAGCAGCTTGAGACAAGAGGTTCTTAACTTACAAGGGTGGGAACATTAGACTGGCAGAAGACCTAGCTACAGAGATATGGCACACCAGAAAGGGCTGGCATGATATATCCAGGGTTTGCAATGAGTAAACCACGTAGCCAAAAATATTTTATCCAGCAAGGCTGTCATTCAGAATGGAAGGAGAGATAAAGAGCTTCCAGGACAAACAGAAACTAACATGTGATATGATGAGCACTGGTTTTAATATGCAACTAATGAATCATTGAACTCTACACCAAAAATTAATGATATACCGTATGTTGGTTAATTGAATTTAAATTAAAAAAATAAGAGAAGGGGGCAAGATGGTGAAGACGTAGGGGACACCATTTCAACTGGTCCCCTAAATTTAAATGGATATCTACCAAACCATTTTGAACACCCACAAAATCAGCCTTAGATGTAAGAATATATATCTGGATTGCTATAAGCAGAAAAACGATAGCTTTTGGCAAGTTAGGATGTGCAGAGTCATGAATCTTCAGGGAGGCATTGGAAGATAAAGAGAAGGGGTGGGACCACCATAAGCTGGCTCCTGGAAGCCACCATGAGCTGGCTCCTGGAAACTGATATAACACCAGAACACAAAGCTGGAACCCTTAGAAGTCTACTTTCAGAAGAGACATCCTTCTCTGAAAGGGGCTCTGGAAATGAAAAGGCAGAAGTCTAGGTAAGGCATTGTAGTCTCAAGATATGAGGAACAGAGCAAAAAAGTCCTCCTGACTCAAGTTACATTGAGATCTTTTATCCACTTCAAGTTTATCTTTGTGTATGGTGTAAGAGAATGGTCAAGTTTCATTCTTCTACATATCACTGTCCAGTTTTCCCAGCACCATTTCTTGAAGAGGCTGTCTTTTTTCCATTGAATACTTTTTCCTGTTTTGTCGAAGATTATTTCACCATAGAGTTGAGGGTCCATATCTGGGCTCTCCACTCTGTTCCACTGGTCTATGTATCTGTTTTTATGCCAGTACCACGCTGTTTTGGTGATCCCAGCTTTGTAGTAAAGCTTGAAATCAGGTAACGTGATGCCACCAGCTTTGTTTTTGTTTTTCAACATTTCCTTAGCAATTCGGGGTCTCTTCTGATTCCATACAAATTTTAGGATTATTTGCTCCAGCTCTTTGAAAAATACTGTTGGAATTTTGATCAGAAGGGTATTAAAAGTATAGATTGCTCCTATTTGCTAGGATCTTGTTGAGAATCTTAGCATCCATATTCATCAGTGATATTGGTCTGAAAATCTCCTTTTTGGTGGTGTCTTTGCCTGGTTTGGGGATCAGGGTAACGCTGGCTTCATAAAAAGAATGAATGCCACCAGTTTTGTTTTCCTTTTGCTTCAAGTTTTCCTTCTGGCAACTTTTCCTTCTGGAAGTACTCCTTCTGCTTCAATTTTTTGAAATAGCTTCAGGAGAATTGGTGTTATTTCTTCTTTGAAAGTTTGGTAGAATTCCCTGGGAAATCCATCAGGTCCTGGGCTCTTGTTTTTTGGGAGGTTTTTGATCACTGCTTCAATCTCATTACCAGATATCAGTCTATTCAGGTTGTCAATTTCTTCCTCCTTCAATTTTGGAAGTTTATAGTTTTCCAGGAATGCATCCCTTTCATCTAAGTTGCTTAATTTATGGCATATGACTGTTGATAATAACCTCTGATGATTGTTTCTACTTCCTTGGTGTTAATTGTGATTTCTCCCTTTTCTTTCATAATTTTATTAATTTGGACCTTCACTCTCTTCTTTTCGATTAGTTTGGCCAATGGTTTATTGATCTTATTGATTATTTCCAAAAATCAGCTTCTAGTTTAATTGATACGTTCTACTGTATTTCTAGTTTCTATCTCATTGATCTCTGCTCTAATCTTGATTATTTCCCTTCTTGTGTGTGGAGTTGGTTTGATTTGTTGTTGATTCTCCAGTTCTTTAAGGTTTAGAGACAGTTGGTGTATTCTGGATTTTTCCATTTTTTTTGAGGGAGGCTTGAATGGCTATGTATTTCCACCTTAGAACCGCCTTTGCTGTATCCCATAGGTTTTGACTGAAGTGTCTTCATTCTCCTTGGTTTTCATGAATTGTTGAAGTCCTTCTTTGATTTCCTGGTTGATCCAACCATTCATTTTTAATTTTTTATTTATTTCTTATTTTTTTATAAACATATAATGTATTTTTATCCCCAGGGGTACAGGTCTGTGAATCGCCAGGTTTACACCCTTCACAGCACTCACCATAGCACATACCCTCCCCAATGTCCATAACCACCCTCCCCCTCTCCAAACCCCATCTCCCCCCAGCAACCCTCAGTTTGTTTTGTGAGATTAAGAGTCATTTATGGTTTGTCTCCCTCCCAATCCCATCTTGTTTCATTTTTTCTTCTCCTATTCCCCTAATCCCCCCATGTTACATCTCCATGTCCTCATATCAGGGAGATCATATGATAGTTGTCTTTCTCCGATTGACTTATTTCACTAAGCATGGTACCCTCTACTTCCATCCATGTTGTCGCAAATGGCAAGATTTCATTTCTTTTGATGGCTGCATAGTATTCCATTGTGTATATATACCACATCTTCTTTGTGCATTCATCTGTGGATGTACATCTAGGTTGTTTCCATAGTTTTGCTATTGTAGACATTGCTGCTATAAACATTCGGGTACACGTGCCCCTTCAGATCACTACATTTGTATCTTTAGGGTAAATACCCAGTAGTGCAATTGCTGGGTCATAGGGTAGTTCTATTTTCAACACTTTGAGGAACCTCCATGTTGTTTTCCAGAGTGGTTGCACCAGCCTTCATTCCCACCAACAGTGTAGGAGGATTCCCCTTTCTCCGCATCCTCGCCAGCATCTTGATCCAAGCATTCTTAAGCAAGGTGATCTTTAGCTTCCAGGTGTTTGAGTTCCTTCCAAACTTTTCCTTGTGGTTGAGCTCCTGTTTCAAAGCATTGTGATCTGAGAATATGCAGGGAATAATCTCAGTCTTTTGGTATCGGTTGAGCACTGATTTGTCACCCAGTATGTGGTCTATTCTGGAGAAGGTTCCATGTGCACTCGATAGGAATGAGTATTCTGTTGTATTAGGGTGGAATGTTCTGTATATATCTATGAGGTCCATCTGGTCCAATATGTCATTCAATACTCTTGTTTCTTTATTGATTTTCTGCTTTGATGATCTGTCTATTTCTGAGAGAGGTGTGTTAAGATCTCCTACTATCAATGTATTCATATCAGTATGACTCTTTATCTTGATTAATAGTTTTCTATGTTTTTGGATGCTCCCATATTGGGGGCATAAATATTTACAATTGTTAGATCTTCTTGGTGGATAGTCCCTTTAATAATTATGTAGTGTCCTTCTTTATCTCTGCCTACAATCTGCAGTATAATACCTAATTTATCTGATATGGGAATTGCTACGCCACCCTTCTTTTGAGGCCCATTGGCATGAAAGATGCTTCTCCATCCCTTCACTTTCAGTCTGGATGTATCCTTAGTTTCAAAATGGGTCTCTTGTAGACAACATATGGATGTGTCCTGTCATTTTATCCAATCTGCAAGCTTGTGTCATTTTATGGGTGCATTTATTGCATTCACATTGAGAGTGCTTATCAAAAGATACGTTTTTATTGATATCTTGTTACCTGTGAAGTTTAGTTTCTATAGATTGTCTCCATATATTTCTGTTTAATGATATTCTTAGGATTTTTCCTCTTTTATAGAACCTCCCTTAATATTTCATGCCTGTTGGCTTGGTGGTCCCATACTCTTTTAAACCTTGCTAGTCTTGGAAACTCTTTATCTCTCCATCCATTTTAAATGTCAATCTTGCTGGATAAACTATTCTTGGCTGCATGGTCTTCTAATTTAGTGCCCTGAATACATTTTGCTAGCTGTTTCTGGCTTTCCAGTTTTCTGTGGACAGGTCTGACGTTATTCTGATGGGCTTTCCTCTGTACGTAAGGGATTTCTTCCCTCTAGGTGCTTTCAAGAGCTCCTGTCTTCTATTATGATTCATCATTTTCACAATCAGCTGTCTTGAGGTCTTTCTAGGTTCTATGATCTTGGGGTCAGACCTTTCTGCCTCTAGCATAAGAACGCTAGTTCCAATCACCATATTGGGAAAATTTTCATAGAGAATTTGTTCAACTATATCCTCTAGTCTTCTTTCTCTCTCCTCCCCCTCAGGAATTCTAATAATTCTCATGTTGGAACGTATCATGGCATCACTTATTTCTCTAATTCTGTGTTCATGGCTTCTAAGCTGTTTGTTCCAGGCTTCCTCCTGATCCTTTTTCTCTATCACTTTATCCTTCAGATCTCTAATTCTATTCTGCCTCAGTTACCCTTGCTTTTAAAGAATTTAGATTAGGTTGTAACTCATTGAGAATGTTGTGAATATCATCCCTGGTGGCCTTCACATCTACCGTACTCAATTCCATTTTGTCATCAAAGATTTTCTCCAACCTAGCTATTGCCTGGATAATTGTTAGCCTGAATTTCCTTTCCAACATACTGTGTAAGTCCATATCCAACAGCTGTGATGGAGAGGTCCACTCTCAGAATTTTTCTTCTGTTGGGCATTCCTCCTCCTAATCATTTTGGTGAGAGTTGGCTGAACAGATGTATAACTGAATGTGTCAATTGTGGTGTAGGCACAGTGCACCCTGGAATGCTTCTGAGCAATGAGGAGGCCCCACCAAAAAAAAAAAAAAAAAAAAAAAAAAAAGAAGGAAAGAAAAAAAGAGAGAGAGATTGGAAAAAAACACGAAAGATAAAACAAAAGAGAAGGCCAGCCCAAATGGGCCCCAAAGATAAGTTTTATGAAGTATACAAACAAAAACATAATTAAAAGACTTACAAAAGTAGTTGAGAAGAGAGAAAATAAAAATAAACAAATAAATAAAAGAAACCCATCAAAATGAACCCCAAGAATAAGCTTTATATACTACCAGAATAAGAACATATACACAGAAACACTGACAGAAGAAAATGATGGGAGGGTGGTTATAAGTTCTCAGTGTGTGCGAGCAAGGTTATTTTGATTCTTCCTGGATGTATCTTTATATCGTTGTTAATGGACTCAACTTTCCTGAGATCAAGGCGCATTAAGACTGGTTTACCTATAGGGGTAGCATTCATTGGGAAAAGGGTATCACCTAGAAGCTTATCTCTATATGAATATTAAAAAAAATAATTAAATTTAATTTAAAAATTAAAAAATAGAAAAGCAAAAGGAAAGCACAGATATATGTATCAAGAAAGTTCAGGTTAAGAGGTTATTATGGAATTTCATGTACTGAGCATCTAATTGTGATGGTAAATAGGTTAAAAATTATATTTAAAAAAGGTCAAGATGGTGGGGAAGTAGGAGGAGGCGCTGTTTCAAACTGTACCCTAAAGTGAGCTGATTACCTACCAAAGAACTCCAATCACCCATGAAATAAGCCTGAAATCAGAATTATACACGTCTGGATCTCTACAGGAGCAGAAGACACCAGGGACAGGTAAAGCAGAGTGGGAACATTGGACTGATATGAGAAGATAAACAAAAAGGGGGAGAAGGCCACCAGAGGCGAGAGATTGGAAAGTAATACCCCAATACGAGAGTGTCCTGTGTCTGGGAACCAGCATTAGCTTGGAGTTTGGTTGAAAGCACTGAAAAAAAAAAAAACAAAAAACAAAAAACAAAAAAAACAAAGGATCGCGAGAGGATACCATGGGAATCAGGGTGTTTAGGGACAGGGGCTTAAGTCCCCGGACCTAGGACAGTCTCCCCTGGTGCTGAGCCAGAGAGAGTGCGGTGGAAAAGGCAGGTCTTGGTCCCTGAGCTGCCAGCATGCCTGAGCCACCAGCGTGCCTGAGAACGCATGGGGTCCGGCTCCCAAGAGGAGCTGGAAGCCTGGCAAGACGGCATTTCAGAAACGCGCTCATCCCACACCCTCCCCTGGGAGAGGTGCACACAGGTACTAGCCTGGAGCTCTGGCATCCTGAAAAACCAGGCATTCCCAGCCTGGGCCAGCGGGAAAATCTCAGTGTGTGATTGCTACTTGGAACCTCTCTGGCAGTCTGGAGCTGCCCAAACAGCCACTGCTGCCATGGTATTGGGTACAACGAAGAGCTCCTGCATCCCCAGGGACTGTCACTCAGAACTTACTCTGCCAGCAGCTCTGCAGAGCATTCTGAGGCTTCTCTCTGAGAGGGAGGTCTGAGTGCAGTTTGCTCTCATCTAAATCTCCAAAAACCAACAAAAGCTGTCGAGACAAGAGAAAACAGATGAAAGAACATAAAAACCTCCAGAGAACAAAAGCCTGAAAAAAACGGTTTCCTCAGAGCCCACCCCCTTGAGGGCAGCAGGAGGACCTAACTCAGGGAACATCATTGTCTGAAAACCCACGTGGCAGGCCCCTCCGCCAGAAAACTAACCAGGAAGGAAGAAAAAAAAAAAAAAAAAAAGAAGACAAGAGAAGAACCACCACTACTTCATAAATACAACTTTTATTTTTAACTCTTTACCACTATTCTGGTTCCCTTATTTTTATATATACATATAGATATTTTTTTCACCAATTTACCATCACAGTGAGATGTCCAGTACATCAAATTCCTTAATAACCTTCTAACCTGAACTTTTTGTTACATACACCTGTGTTTTTCTTTTGCTTTTCTATTTTTTAATTTTTTAAATTTTAATTTAGTTTAGTCTAGTTTATTCTTTTTTTAATTTTTATTATCTAATATACATATAGAGTTAAACATCAAGTTAATCGCCTTTCTCCAATCAATGCTACCCCTAGAGGTAAACCAACATTTAATTACCCATTATCTTAGGAAAGTTGAGTCCCTTAACAAAAACATCAAGATACATCCAGGAAGAATCAAAATAACCTTCCTCGCCCACACTGAGAATTTATAACCACTCACCCATCCTTTCCTTCTGCCAGTGTTTCTGTGTATTTGTGTTTGTCCTGATAGTATATAAATATTATACTTGGGGTTCTTTCAGATGAGGTTCTTCCTTTTTTTGTTGTTTTATATATATATATTTTTTTTCTCTTGTCATATACTATGATCACTCCTTTTGTTTGTCTGTTTTTGTTTTTATACTTCATAAATCTTACCTTGCGGCCCATTTGGGATGAGCCTTCTCTTTTATCTTCTTTTTTTCCTGTCTCTCTTTCTCTCTCTCTCTTTTTCTTTTTAATTTTTTCTTTTCTTTTCTTTTCTTTTGTGTCTTTCTTCTCTATTTATTTTTCTTTTCTTTTTTCTCTCATTTGGGTGGGGAATCCTGATTGCACAGAAGCGTTCCAGGGTGCACCTTGACTGCAACACAATTGATAGATCCAGCTGCATCTGTTCAGTCATCTCTTACCAAAATGACTAGGAGGAGGAATACCCAACAGAAGAAAAATACAGAGGATTGACCTTCGGCAACAGAGCTAATGGCTATCGACATAGACAATATGTTGGAAAAGGAATTCAGACTAACAATTCTCCAGGCAATAGCTAGGTTGGAGAAAGCCATGGATGACCAAATGGAATTGATTAGGGCAGAACTGAAAGCCAAAAGGGATGATGTTCAAAATGCTCTCAATGAGTTCCAATCTAATCTAAATTCTCTAAAAGCTAGGGTAACTGAGACAGAAGATAGAATTAGTGATCTGGAGGACAAACAGATAGAGAGAAAGGATCAGGAGGAAGATAGGAACAAACAGCTCAGAAGCCAAGAAACCGGAATCAGGGAAATAAATGATGCCATGAAATGTTCCAAGGTCAGAATTATTGGAATCCCTGAAGGGGAGGAAAAAGAAAGAAGTCTAGAAGATATAGTGGAAGAAGTTGTCTATGAAAATTTTCCCAATCTCATGAATGGAAACAACGTTCATGTACTAGAGGCAGAGCGGTTTCCCCCCAAGATTTTAGATTCTCGAAAGTCCTCACGACTCCTAATAGTTATAATGAAGAATTATGCTTCTAGACAGACCCTCTTAAAAGCAGCTAGGACAAAGAGGCTCCTTACATACAGAGGAAAGCCCATTAGAATAACATCAGACCTGTCCACAGAGACCTGGCAAACCAGGAAGGGCTGGCAAAATATATTCATAGCACTAAATGAGAAGAACATGCAGCCAAGATTACTTTATCCAGCAAGACTGACATTCAAAATGGATGGAGAGATAAAACATTTCCAAGACAGGCAATGATTAAAAGACTATGCAACCAAGCCGACACTGCAGGAGATATTAAGGGGGTACTATAAAAGAGAAAAAAATCCTAAGAATATCATTGAACAGAAATACAGAAACAATCTACAGACAGAAAGACTTCAAAGGTAACACGATGTTAATCAAAACGTATCTATCAATAATCACACTCAATGTGAATGACCTAAATGCACCCATAAAATGACAGAGGGTTGCAGATTGGATAAAACGACAGGACCCATCCATATGTTGTCTACAAGAGACCCATTTTGAACCTAAGGATACACCAGACTGAAACTCAAACTTAACACACACAAAACAGATAATCCTATCAAGAAATGGGCAGAAGATATGAACAGACACTTCTCCAATGAAGACATTCAAATGGCTATCAGACACATGAAAAAATGTTCATCATCACTATCCATCAGGGAGATTCAAATTAAAACAACATTGAAATATCACCTTACACCAGTTAGAACGGCCAAAATTAGCAAGACAGGAAACAACGTGTGTTGAAGAGGTTGTGGAGAAAGGGGAACCCTCTTCCACTTTTGGTGGGAATGCATGTTGGTGCAGCCACTCTGGAGAACAGTGTGGAGATTCCTGAAGAAATTAAGAATAGAGCTTCCCTATGACCCTGCAATTGCACTGCTGGGTATTTACCCCAAAGATACGGATGTAGTGAAAAGAAGGGTCATCTGTAGCCCAATATTTATAGCAGCAATGGCCACGGTCGCCAAACTGTGCAAAGAACCAAGATGCCCTTCAACGGATGAATGGATAAGGAAGATGTGGTCCATATACTGGATGGAGTATTATGCCTCCATCAGAAAGGATGAATACCCAACTTTTGTAGCAACATGGACGGGACTGGAAGAGATTATGCTGAGTGAAATAAGTCAAGCAGAGAGAGTCAAGTATCATATGGTTTCAGTTATTTTTGGAGTATAACAAAGAACATGGAGGACATGGGGAGATGGAGAGGAGAATGGAGTTGTGGGAAATTGGAAGGGAGATGAACCATGAGAGACTATGGACTCTGAAAAACAACCTGAGTGTTTTGAAGGGGCGGGGGTTGGGAGGTTGGGAAACCAGGTGGAGGGTAATACAGAGGGCACATATTGCATGGAGCACTGGGTGTTTTGCAAAAACAATGAGTACTGTTACGCTGAAACAAAATAAATAAATTTTTAAAAAAGGAAAAAAAATATTTTAAAAATGATAAAAACCAGAATAGTGGGAATGGATTAAAAACAAAAATTGTATCTAATAAGTAATGGTGGTTTTCCTCTTGTCTTTTTTTTTTTTTTTTTTGGCTGGCTTTCTGCAGCAGGGGCCTGCCATGTGGTTTTTCAGGGATTCTTGCTAGAATTGAGTCCTGGCCTCGGAGGAAACTGGTTTTTAAGGCTTTTGGTCTCTGGAGGGTTTTTTATTTTTTTATTTTTTTTTTTCTCCCGGTGGTGGCTTTTGGCGGTTCTTAGGAGGTTTATAAGAAAGCAAACTGCATCAGACTTCTATCTCAGAGAGAAGCCTCTGTCTGTTCCCCTCTGGGTGCTCCAGAGCACATAAATTCCCCCTCTGCTGCTGGCAGAGCATGTCCCCAGTCAAGTTCTCTGGGGTCACAGGTACTCGTGTTTGTACCCAAAACCAGCTATCTGGGCAGCTCCAGTACACCAGAGAGGTACCAAGCAGAGATAGCACACTGAGATTTTCACAATGGTCAGGGCTGAGAGTGCTCAGACTCTCCGGGTCTTAGAGAGTGCCAGCTGGCTGGCACCTGCATGGACCTCTCTCAGGGGAGGCTGTGGGGCATGACTCAGACCCTGCTCGCACAGCACACAGGCAGAGTGCAAAAAGCTGTCATTCTGCCAGCTGGCGTCCACCCCAGACTTCCTCACTCTCAAGGGCACTGCCACCCAGAGGCTCTCAGGCAAGCTGGAAGCTCAGGAACCAAGACCTGGCTTCTCACTGTGCTCTCTGGCTCCTTGTCAGAGAGCAGTCCTAGGTACATGGGCTTATGTCCCTGTCCCTTACCACCCAATTTCACCAATTTCCCCTTAAGATCTTTTGCTCATTTTGAGTCCTTTCAATCAGACTCCAAGTTAATGCTGTTCCCCAATCACAGGGCACTCTCGTGTTGGGGTATTAATTTCCAATGTGTCACTTCTGGTGGCTCCCTCCCCCTTTTATTTTATATTCTGATATCACTCCGATGTTCCCACTCTGCTTTACCTGTCCACTGGCATCTTCTGCTCTGGTAGAGATCCAGAAGTGTATAATTCTAATCTCAAGCTGATTTCATGGGTGATCAGAGTTCTCTGGTAGGTAATCAGCTCACTTTAGGGTACAGGTTGTAACAGGGCCTCCTCCTACTTCTCTGCCATCTTGTCTCCTAAGTAGAGGTTTTTTTAAATTAATATATAATGTATTATTAGCCCCAGGGGTACAGGTCTGTGAATCGCCAGATTTACACACTTCATAGCACTCACCATAGCACATACCCTCCCCAATGTCTATAATCAAACCACCCTCTCCCTACACTCTTCCCCCTGGCAACCCTCAGTTTGTTTTGTGAGAGTAAGAATCTTTTATGGTATGTCTCTCTCCTGATCCCATCTTGTTTCTTTTTTTCTTTTCTTACCCCCTAAACCACCCACGTTGCATCTCTACTTCCTCATATCAGGGAGATCATATGATAGGTGTCTTTCTCTGATTGACTTATTTTGCTAAGCATAATACCCTCTAGTTCCATCCATGTCATCGCAAATGGCAAGATTTCATTTATTTTAATGGTTACATAGTATTCCATTGAATATGAATATATATATATATATATACCACATCTTCTTTATCCATTCTTCTGTTGATGGACATCTAGGTTCTTTCCATAGTTTGGCTATTGTGGACATTGCTGCTATAAACATTTGGGTGCGTGTGCCCCTTCGGATCACTACATTTGTGTCTTTAGGGTAAATACCCAGTAGTGCAATTGTTGGGTCATAGGGTAGGTCTATTTTCAACTTTTTGAGGAACCACCATGCTATTTTCCAGAGTGGTTGCACCAGCTTGCATTCCCACCAATTTTGACGTGTGGGTTGTTTTTTATTGCCATGCTTTTCTGGATATAAAGAAGTAATGCCTCTATAAGCAAGAAGTTATTTATACAACTTCTTCTCATCTTGAGTATTATAAATGAAAGCTTGTGTCCCTTAACATGTCCCACTCTGTTTCCACTAGGTTACTCCCATTAGTGAGTGTGTTACTCATATTTGAAAATTCTAGAAGGCAAATTCAACTAGTCTTTTATGCTTTTTCTTTCTAGTAATTTTAGTATTCATTATTTCAGTTGCTATCAAGGTGTTTAAAGGTTATAAATTCACAAGGTATCTTTATAGAGGTCTTAACTAATTTATTCAGAAAGTTTTTCTGATTTTTTTTTCTTATGTGTGCAGAGTTTTTGTCTTTAAACTTGTCTTTGGATGTAGAGACAGGTCTAAATTTTCTCTTCAGCTCTTGTAGACTGACAATGTCACTTTGATACAAAGAAGAATTTTAAATTATCCTATTTTCTTTTTTGTCATTGTAAGTTTAAATCACATGAAAGCCCACACAGAGTCTGTATGAATTATGCTTTTTATTTTCATTGATATTTTCATGCTTCTTTTTGCCTTGCTGTGTCATAATAAAAAAAGAAAGTAAAAGATTGTAGATTAAATCAATTTTCCTATAGCTGCATAATTCTGTTAAAGTACTTGATTTGGCAAGTTAACAAATTTCGCTCTCTTTGGACAGAAAGACAGAAAGAATGACACACTTTTCTTTCACTTTCACTCAATTTCTAAATCCCTTAAGAGAAGGGAAATAAATAATATGTGAACTGATAAACTTAATAAAAGCTTACTCATTTCACTATTTTAATAATAAAGTCATAATTTACATTACAAATGTAATCAATGTATTACAATTCTGAATTAGGTTTATGTTTTTCATAATACAAATAAGCCAACATAGTGAAATCTGTCCATTGTCTAGTTTAAACTCATGGGGAAACAGTTACATATTATATATTATTTCCAAGTTTATTATATATATGTATATATAAATATTATATATATGCACACATATACATAATATGTATGGTATAGATCATGTCATATATATGCATATAATATGTTATGAACTTGGAAGTATACATATATACACATGATCTATAACATATATATTATGTGTGTATGCATGTACACAGTGTTTGAAAATATAGAAATAAAGTATATTTCATGTTTCATGGGAACATATATTATGACAATTTTTTTAAAGGTGAGGTGAATGGTAATTCAAGAAAGCTAGGGAGTGTTGGTAACATTTCAGTTGAGCTTTTGGGAATATGCAGAGGTTTACAAGATACACATGGACTCCAGAATGAAACAATTTGTGCATGAAAATTGATTTGATAACATGGTTGAAGAAGAGCAAAGTAGATAGAACATAAGATCTTGGATTCATTCAAAGGATGTTTGGAGAGAATGAAAAACCACGGTGACTTGAGTATGTTAGCTTCTTACAGAATTCTGTTTCTGTTACTATTCCTTATGGCATTGTTTAAAAACAACCCAGTACTTAGAACAAATAATATGTGAGCTAAGAATAGCCCACTAATGTTATACCTACAGTCATATATTTTCTGAAAAAAGAACATTTCTCATTACCAGTGTTCTCAAGGCCCCTTTCACATCTTTGTTTCTCAAGGTATAGATAATGGGGTTTAAGAGTGGGGTGACTATGGTGTAGAAAAGAGACACAAATTTTCCCTGGTTTTTTGAGCTACTTTTGGCTGGTTGAAGGTACATAAAGATGATGGTTCCATAGAACATAATTACCACAATCAGGCAGGAAGAACAAGTCCCAAAGGCCTTCCAGAGCCCTTTTGCTGATTTTTATCCTCAGCACAGCTTTTGTTATAAAGCCATAGGAGACTAAGATGAGTGACACAGGTACAATTAGAAAAATTACACTAGCCACAAAGAGTTCTATTTCATTGAAAGTTGTGTCCACACAGGCCAGCTTAATGAGCACAGGAACCTCACAGAAAATGTGGTCCAGTTTATGATGACCACAAAGTGGCAGTTGCACAGTAAGGGAGCATTGAATTAAGGAGGTGATGAGTCCACTGAGCCAAGCTACACTTGCCAGGGATGCACAGAGCTGAGGATGCATTATAGTTGTGTATTGCAGAGGCTGGCAGACAGCAGCATATTGGTCATAAGCCATGACTGCCAGGAGAATACACTCAGAGGAGCCCAACCCCATGGCCACATAGAGCTGGGCCACACATCCACCATAGCTCATGTTTTTTTCTTTTTTATTCATGGTAACCAGCAACTGTGGGGCAACACTTGTAAAGCAAAAGTCCACACAAGAGAGATTGTTGAGGAAAAAGTACATTGGGGTGTGGAGTTTGGGGGCTAAACAGGATACCAAAATGATGGCAGTGTTCCCCAGAATGTTCAAGATGTAGAAAAGCAAAATTATGACAAAAAGGATCCTTTCTAGTTGGGGCTCATCTGAAAATCCCAGAAGAAGAAATCCCTTTTCAGAACTGTTGTTGCTTTCCTCCATTGTCCTGTAGACTTCAATTTATAAAAGGATTAATATTCTAGGGAAAGATGATGATAAAATGAACAACGGTAAACTGTGGTGTTTTCTAATATGATTATCTTCCTTTTATAACATTCATATTGTAAAGACTGATAGTACTTTTCTCAATGTGTGTTATTTGATGGAAAATGCCTCCTTCTTCTGTTTCCTTGAGCATATATCCCTCTTTCAAATGGGAACAGCACTAATAAAAACACCATCACAATATTTCTCTTGGAAACAGGCTTCAGGCAATGAACAGCAAACTGGAGAAAGCAGATGAATGAATTAATGATACAGAAGACAAAATGGAAAATAATGAAGCTGAAAAAAAGAGTGACAGAGGAATTCTGCAACATGAGAATAGATTTAAGGAACTCAGTGACTCCATAAAACAGTAATACTCATATTATAGGAGTCCCAGAAGAAGAAAAAGAGAGAAAAGGAGAAGAAAATTTAAGTAAAGAAATGAGATGAAAACTTCCTTAATCTGGAGAAGGAAACTGATATCCAGATCCAAGAGGCATAGAGAATTCCCATCAAAATAAAAAAAAAAAAAAAACAGGCCAACACCAAGACATATTGCAATTAAATTTGAAAAATATTGTGCTAAAGAAAAAAATCTTAAAAGCAACAGGAAAAAAGAAGTCCTAACTTACAAGGGAAGCTGGAGATTTATCAACAGAAGTTTAGCAAACCAAAAGAGAGTGGCATCATATATTCAAAGTGCAGAATGGGAAAAATCTACATCCAAGAGTATTCTATCCAGCAAGGATATCATTCAGATAGAAGGAGAGATAGAGTTCCCCAAAAAATTGAGCCCTACATCAGGCTTGCTGCTTAGTGAATAGTCTGCTTCTTCTCCCCCTACTTGTGTTCTCTCTCATTCTCACTCACTCACTCACTCTCTCTGTCAAATAAAAATTAAAATAAACAAATAAATAATTAATAAATTAGTGAGTTACCCAGACAAACAAAAACAAATGTTGAGTGTTAATTTTTGAAATATTTCAATGCTGTTTATAGTCACCTAGTATTTATTATTTTTGTTTATAATTTATTCTGAACACTTTATGTTTTAGTACATAATATTTGAAAAATAAGATATATAAATTTTAAAAATAACATTGATTTATACTATCTTTATCCAAATATCATTGTTAACTGCTGAGTACACTAGAAGAAACAACTTGTTTTAGCAATTGTTTTGTTAAATGTAATTGAAGTTGGTTAGTATTTATTACCATAAATGATAACATTATAAAAAATATATAATTACTTATACTTTGATTTATTTACTTTAAAGATTTATTTATTTACTTTAAAGTTTTCCCCAATAGAAATAGTTGACAAAATGTAGGACATTAAGCTTGCCAATCTTATGTATGTAGTATAATAAATGTTTCTTCCTGACATGATTGAAAGCTATTCATGTCAACTTACCATGAACAAAGTATATTTTATTATTTTTAGCCTCTAATGTAATTTGTGAAAATAATTACTTTAATATTTATTTTTAAGTGGAAGTTGTTTGTTATTTGCATTTATTGTTTTTTTCTATGTATTTGTATATTTTGTTAATTTTTAAGTGATATGTTTGAATATTAAAATTATTTATCCAGGGGGGCGCCTGGGTGACTCAGTGGGTTAAGCCGCTGCCTTCTGCTCAGGTCATGATCTCAGGGTCCCGGGATAGAGCCCCCATCGGGCTCTCTGCTCAGCAGGGGGCCTTCTTCCCTCTCTCTCTCTGCCTGCCTCTCTTCCTACTTGCGATCTCTTTCTGTCAAGTAAATAAATAAAATCTTAAAAAAATTATTTATGCAGGAAAACAATTCACCTCCTGTTTTCTTTTTATGCAAATATTTTATTTTAAGATGTAATCCAATATCTTGATCAATATTAAGACTACTATCAGGGGCGCCTCTGTGGCTCCATAGGTTAAAGCCTCTGCCTTCGGCTCAGGTCATGATCTCAGGGTCCTGGGATCAAGCCCCGCATTGGGCTCTTTGCTCAGCAGGGAGCCTGCTTCTTCCTCTCTCTCTCTGCCTGCCTCTCTGCCTACTTGTGATATCTCTCTCTATCAAATAAATAACATATTTAAAAAAGACTACTATCAAAGTTAAATTGCCAAATATTATTATTCCATATCTATAATTGTGTGCATGCATAAAATTACATCATAATCCAAGTGAAAATCAATGAGAAAATTTAGTTAAAATGAAGACTTAACACATATTTAACCAAAGCTGGTCAATGGACATTAGGGCTTAACATTTGATGCATGGCATCATTAAGAGCAAAGCTATATTCCAATGTTGACCAAATCACTTTTGAATGCTCATTTAAAATTATAAAAAGGAAATATAAACAAAATAAATACAGTCAAAACTTTTAAAAGACAAATATTTTGAAAAAGCATATCTTCAGATTGATAGATGATGCCACTTTTTTAAACCAAATTATTTCCTGAAGCATGAATATGGTACTACTGGCTGTTACATCAGATGGCTATTAGCATTTGGTCACTTGACCCACTATATATTACGTAAAGACGCTCATCTCCATGTTATTTTCTTCTTTTTTTTATTTTTTTTATTTTCATTTTATTTATTTTTTTCAGTGTAACAGTATTCATTCTTTTTGCACAACACCCAGTGCTCCATGCAAAACGTGCCCTCCCCATTACCCACCACCTGTTCCCCCAACCTCCCACCCCTGACCCTTCAAAACCCATTGGAATACTTAGTACTTCTTTTCCTGTAAAGTAGTTTATACATCACTTAGGTTTGAGTAACTCTTTATCAGAAGGTAACCCTTGGTCTTGAACAAACATATGTCTCTCTAATATTGACTACCTAACATAAGTCATTTTTCTTAGCACTGAGGATACTTGAATGTCTATAACAGACCTAACCCCTGTTCTTACACAGTGTGCATTTTATAGGGGAGCGGCCAATAAACAATGCTGATAAATGAAAAAAAAAAAAAAAGAGCAAAGCTATAGACTTTCATGCAAAAGAGGAGAAAATGGAACTCAAAATGAAACCTACTCTAGATCTGGCACTCTCAACAAAAAAGAAGAAATGTTTATTTGTGTATAACTTTGTTAATCAACATGAAATGATAAAATGTTAAACCTATATAGGTCCTCTTATTGAAATTATGCTTGATTCCTTGTGATTTGTAATACTACTGAAATTATATATATGTTCTATTTGTTCTAATTATATATATGTTCTATTTATGTATTCATAAATATATAACATGTATAAAGTATGTGTTATATACTTATTATATATTATATAATATATATAATGTAAATTTTATATATTATATATACTTCACACATAAAGTATATATATACTTTACATAATAAGTATACTTATAAGTATATATAAGTATAAAATATGTATACTTTATGAATATATGTACAATATATGTCATACTTACATATAAATTATATTTTATATATTTATGAATATATAAATATAACACATGTAATTTAACATTATATATGTATATATGTTATATATATTGAATAAAAATATAATATAATATATAAACATAATAAAGAGACATTTCTATATTACGTATAAAGTTCATAAGATACTGTCTTATTACAGCAATATAGAAATTTATCTGAGTTCAGGACTGTGTAACATAATTTTCCTTCTTAAGGTAAGGCACAAATAGTAAAAAATCTTCCTGTGTTTGAGTAGCCATCAAAAAAAAAAAAACAATTTTTATTTGAGATAGAATAATTTAGAGGAAAAAGGGAAAAAAATCTTTGATCTTACAGGCATTTTGTTCATGGCTTATCATATTAGTTATTAGTTTTGCTAATAAAATGAGGGATATACATACTAACTAATCATATACTCAAAAATTTTTTCTTTTAATTATATATATATAATTATATAATTATATATTTATATATATAATATATATATATTATATATATATAAATATATATAAGTATGTATTTTTTCAGTGTTTCATTGTCATAGGCACCACTTCTCTCTCCCAGTCACCATCATCTTCTACTATTTGGAACTCTGCAGAAGTACCCTAATGAATATATTTTGTGCCCTTTTAAAAAAAGTATTACTAGGGGCGCCTGGGTGGCTCAGTGGTTTAAGCTGCTGCCTTCGGCTCAGGTCATGATCTCGGGGTCCTGGGATCGAGTCCCGCGTCGGGCTCTCTGCTTGTCGGGGAGCCTGCTTCCTCCTCTCTCTCTCTCTCTCTGCCTGCCTCTCTCCCTACTTGTGATCTCTATCTGTCAAATAAATAAATAAAATCTTTAAAAAAAAAAGTATTACTATATGCTGACTGACTGAACATAATAAAAAAATATTTTTTTTAAATTCTTATTTTATTTATTTTATTTATTGATTTGCAGAAAGAGCACACAAGCAGTGGGAACATCAGGCAAAGGGAGAGGGAGAAGCAGGTTTCCTGCTGAAAAGAGAATGTGATACAGGGCTCAATCCTAGGACCCTGAGATCATGACCTGAGTTGAAGGCGGACTCCTAACTTATTGAGACACCAAGGTGCCCCCTAATCTCAATCAGCTCCTTCTTCACAGAGGCAAACAGTAAAACTTTTCTAATATAAGTAAGGAAGTTATGGCTGTTAGTACACAACTTTAATTAATTTTATAATCTTACTATTTCTATTTTAATTTTTTTTTAATTTGACAGAGAGAGATCGTAAGGAGGCAGAGAGGCAGGCAGAGAGAGCGAGAGGGAAGCAAGCTCCCTGCTGAGCCGAGAGCCCGATGCGGGACTCGATCCCAGGACCCCGAGATCACGACCTGAGCTGAAGGCAGCGGCCTAAACCACTGAGCCACCCAGGCGCCCCACTATTTCTATTTTAATTTTTAAATATATACCAAACATTCAGGACAAGGAGTAACAAAAGTACAAATGACATCTTCATTATAATCAGGAGACAAAGAAAACCAACCAAATGCAAATGACATGTAATAGAGAAAAAAAAGGTACTGTGATTCATAAAAATTTGTGCTGAAAACCAAAAATGGGAACAGAAGGTCCTGAAAAGAAGAAGAGCAACATTCAAGGTCACTGATAGAGGCAGCAATCCAAAAATATCAGAAAATAATTTTCCTTATAAGAGTTTTTTTTCCATTAATGTGAATACCTGTGCAGAAGTCTGATAGACAAAATGCAAAGATCAATCAGAAGATACATCAAAAGAAAGGCTTGGAGAGAGCCTGGGAAGGAGATGGTGGAGCTAAGAGGCAGGATTGTCAAGACTGAGATCACCCTACCAGTCATGCCCAGGGATAATAAAGTAATAAGAAGTGAGACATGACTTTTATTCAACATAATACTGAAAGTCTTAGGCACAGCAATCAAACAAGGAAAAAATTAAAGGCATCCACATTAGTAAGGAAAAAGTTAAACTGTCACTATTTGCAGATGATATGATATTATATACTGAAAAAAAAAAATCCCAACTACTGGAAATGACAAATGAATTCAGTGAATTTGCAGGAAACAAAATTAATACCCAGAAAGTGATAGTGGTTCTATACACTAATATCAAAGTAGTAGAAAGAGAAATTAAGAAAAGAACTCAATTTATAACTGCACCAAAAATAATAGAATACCTAAAACA
This sequence comes from Meles meles, assembly GCF_922984935.1. Lineage (NCBI taxonomy): Eukaryota > Metazoa > Chordata > Mammalia > Carnivora > Mustelidae > Meles > Meles meles. The sequence goes on from NC_060068.1 coordinate 14,807,441, forward strand.
AATAACCAAGAGAGAGAAAGACCTGTATTCTGAAAACTATAAAGAAATATAGTAAAAGAAATCAAATATAAAAGAAATCAAATATGACACCAAAAAATGGAAAGAAATTCCATGCTCATAGACTGGAAGAATTAATATTTTTAAAATGTCCATATTGCCTAAAGCACAGTATAAATTCAAAGCAATCCCTATTAAAGTACCAACATTTTTCAGAAACTAGAACAAAGAAATCTAAACTTTGTTTGGAAAAAAAAAGACCACAAATAATCAAAAAAAAATCTTGAAGAAGAAAAACAAAGCTGGAGATATTATAAGTTCACAGTTCTGGATATACTACAAAGGTATAGTAATTAATACAGTGTGGTGCTGCATAAAGAATGGACACATACATCAATGGCACAGAATAAAGAGCCAGAAGTAAACCTGCAATTATGTAGTTAGTTATTCTATGACCAAAGGAGACAAGAATATACAATCAGAAAAAGACTCTGCAATAAATGGTCTGGGAAAACTGGAAAGCTATATGCAAAATAATGAAACTGGACCACTTTCTAATACCATACACAGAAAATAACCCCAAAATGGATTAAATATGTGAGATCTGAATAGATTAAATGTGAGACATAAAATCATAAAAATCCTAGAAGAAGCAATAGGCAGTAATTGCCTTGAAATTGGTCATAACATTTTTCTAGATAAGTCTCCTGAGGCAAGGTAAGCAAAAGCAAAAATGAACTAGTGAAACTACATCAAAATGAAAAGCTTTTTTTAAATTTAATTTTATTTTTGTCAGTGTTCCAGGATTCATTGTTCATGCACCACACCCAGTACTCCATGGAATATGTGCCCTCCATAATACCCACTACCAGGTTCACCCAACTCCCATAATGAAAAGCTTTTGCACAGCAAAGGAAACCAACAAAACAAAACAAAAAAGCAACCTATTGAATAGAAGATATTTGCAAATGGTATATATCAGAGGGAACTAATATCCAAAATATGTAAAGAACTTTTACAACTCAACACCACAAAACAAACTGATTAAAAAATGGGCAGAGAACCTGAATAGATATTTTTCTGAAGAAGACATATAGATATGTGTTCATATAAGATGCTCCACATTATTAATCATCCCGAAATGAAAATCAAAACCAGTTAGCTATCACCTCAAACCAGTCAAAATGGCTAGTGTTAAACAGAGAACAAACAAGTGTGGGTAAAAATGTGGAGTAAAAGGGATTCCTGTACACCACTGATGGTAATGCAAATGGGTATAGCCAGTATGGAAAACAGTGTGCTTAATGCAACATTATTTCAAATAGCCAAGATACAGAAGCAAACTAAGTGTCCATCAATAGAGACATGGATACAGATGATATGGCACGCGTGTGCACACACACACACACACACACACACACACACACGAGAATACTATGCAGCCATAAAAAGAAGAATGAATCATGTCATTTGCATCAGCGTGAATAAACCTGGATGGCATTACGGTAAGTGAAATAACTCAAACTGAGAAAGACTAATACCATACAATTTCACTCTTATGTGGGTGTACTCTAAAATAAATTAATAAACAATAAATAATAAACAAACAAAACCCCCAGAATCAAACCTTAATACAGAGAAGAAAAAAACGTAGTTACCAGAAGGCAAGGACATAAGGAGTTGGCAAAGTGAGTGAAGAAGAATGGGAGATAAACAGTCTTCCAGTTGTGATATGAGTAAGTCATGAGAATAAAGGGGACAGCATAAGGAATACAGTCAATGATATTGTAATAACATTGTAAAATGACAGATAGTAGTTATATTTGTGGTCTGCATAGCATAATGTATAAATCTGTGGAATCACTATATTGTACAAATGAAGCCAATGTAATTTTGTGTGTAAACAACACTTAAATTTAAGAACAAGAAAATAGAAAGACATAAGACATGGAGAAAATTGTGGGAGTGAATATGACAAAGCAGTAGAACTTGAGAAATGTGGAAGGGATTCCCCCATGACAGCAACTTTATGGAATCTAACTGGTAATAATGGTAAAAACAAATTAAATCTTTAAATAATAACATATGAAAATGCATTTTCTTACCAAAAATACTATAGAAAAAAAGGAAACAACCGCAAAAAAATAATTAGCAAACTTTTTAGGAGAGCAAATAGATTGATCTGAAATTTGTTGTCACAAGCCAGGTTTAAATCCTAATACAATACTGAAACTGTGTTTACAACCAGAAAAAAAAAATCTTAATAAAGTAGTTTTTACAGTGAGAAAACATCATGAGGCTGAAATACAAGAGTCAGAGATTTGATGACTTGTCAAGAAGAGTTGATCATCAGAAAACAGAGATATGTAAAATGGGAATTAGCTTGAGTCAAGAAAGATTTTGAAAAAAAAAATAATGAAGATTAAACTGAATGGTTTCTTCATGGTTAATATTTGGCAGTAAAAAAATTTAGGGTTAATAAATCAAGTAGTGAAAGATGAAGCATATTTAAAGATAGAGAGTAGCAAACACTAGGAAATATTAGCTAGGATTGGATGACAAAAAAGAGAAAAGATATTTGAAAGGTATTTTATCTTGTTTATATTAGGGAACCAGTACACATTGTATAAAGAGAAATAAAACAAAGGGCATGTTACTCCTTATGAACTATAATTTATAACTTTGAATGTGTTGTTAAAAAAAACTGAACAAATATATAAAACTGGTTATATGGACATAGACCACATAGTAAAAAAAGTCTTTAAAATAAAGCAATAAAAATGATATAGATTAGTATAAAATGCAAGAGAATACAATATAAATTTATTAGATATATCAATAAGTATCACTGGGTTTAACATACTTAGTAAAGGGAAAATATTACTATTCTCTCTCTCTGGCAGTCTCTTTCACCAGATAAATTGTGGCCTATTTTTTTTTTCAATTCATTTAGGTCTCTTCTCCATTATTTGATTATTAGAGAAGTCTTATTTCATAAGTTAATGTTAAATTGTCATATATTCTTTACCCTGTTTTATTTTTATTCACATTAACCATTCTAATATTTTTATCATGACTTTATTATTTCTTCTCCATAATAGGATGTAAATATAAGAATTGTGACATTTTACCTATTTTTAATCACTGATATTTCCCCAATTTTTGACACAATGCCCACACCAATGTAGAAGTTCAAAAATAATTTTAAAGGGGATATACAAAATCATTTAGAAGTGACATCAGCAAGATGATGGAATAGTTGACATCAGAGTTTAGTCTCCCTTACAGAAATATGAATTAGCAACTATCCACAGACAACAACACATCTATAAAAAACTGAAAACCGAGGAGTGAGACTGAAACAGCCCTCTAAAGCACACAAACCAAAACCATCTATATTAGCTAGAAGAGTAGAAGCTGTTTAACTTTGTGCCATCCCTCCCCAGTTAACACTAATGTTGGCCTATGATTTCTATAGTCAAGAAAAGAGATTTCAAGGCAGACATTAAGCTTCCTTGGAATTCTGGAGCATTTGTCAGCAGCCTCATTTCTTTCTCATGTCATGGAGAATGCTGAGGAAACTGGAAGGGTTAGATCACCTAGAATCTCCCTTGCACCAAAAAAATAAATAAATAAAGGTGTAAAACTCACCAACTGGTACATATGCATTTGTGATAAAACCATCTCCTTGCTGGCAAACTTACCTGACCAAAAGACCCAGCCAGCAGCTTCAACCATCTATGAAGCTGAACTACAATCCCATAAATGGCCAATGAGCACAATCAACAGTTCTGTCTAAGGTCCTTAATCAGTTGTCCTGTCCATTTGTGGCTCCAAGCCTTGTGACCCTCTTTGACTACAGAGGAGAGAGGGCAACACTACGTATTCCAGTCTGTAGTCCCACCCAAATGTGGGACATAGCCTGAAACCTCATTTTATCTGGGACCACCAATCACAGCCAGTGGACCTACCTGATCATTTAGTCCATCGGTAGCTATGTTCAAATGTAGCCTTTCTGAAAATATAGCGCAGCCAGTGACATCACCTATTAAAGGAGTAAAACCTGGGATATTGCCTGACCAAGGATGATTACAGAATCCAGGCTGTGGCTCAGCATGATCATGGAATTTAGCCAGTCACACTGCTTCTTCACAGAGCTCAGCCTGAGATCCCAAGAACTTGCAGAATGTAGCAGTGGCATTGCCTGGGCAAGAATCACAGCATACATCCCTTCCTATCCAGGGATCTAGGTCAGTGGTCCCGCCTGAGTGCAAAGCCCAGCCAACTGCTATGCTGTACTATAGAGTCTAACTAGAAAGCCCACCTGACTAGTCAGTGATCTCACCCATCCAGAGGGCCTAGCCGTAAACCCTGGTAATGGAAGTGCCAGATCACAGAGCCCAGCCTGCTGATCTGCTGAACCATAATTTAGATAGAGATCTTAGCTAATCAAAAGGTTCACTGTCTTCACCAAACCAGAGACTTTAGTAGAATGCCCCACTTCCCCATATATAGTATAAGCTAGCCTGACTGGAACACCAGTTTGAGATGACTGGTAAAGATCTTTTTCTGTCAAAATGAACATGTTAATCATGCAATAAATGTCCACTTTCTCAAATATGCAGACATCGACGTAAAGATGCAAGGATCATGAAGACGATGGGGAACATGACACTACTAATGGAAACTAACACAGCTTCAATAACCCATCCTAAAGAAAGATCTATGAACAGATTGACAAAGAATTCAGAATAATTCTTTTAAATAAGTTCAGTACACTAAAAGAAAACCCAGACAGATGACTAAATGAAATTAGGAAAATAGTAGTAAATGAACAAAATGAGATGTTTAACAAAGAAAAAGAGACCATAAACAAAAACAAAAAGAAATCTATAACTAAAGAGTACAATGATTGACTGGAAAATTGAATAGCAAGCTTTAAAAAGAGATTTGATCAAGAAGGATAAATTATTAACTTGAAAACAAGTCATTTGAAATTAACCAGAGGAGTAAAAATTAAAAAAAAAAAAAGGAAAAGTGCAAAGTTTCTACATTAAAGTACACAATATGAATATAATAATAGGACTCTCAGAGGGAAAAGGAAAACATTCTTTTTAGAAAAAAATGACTGAAAACCTCCCAAATTTGAGTAAGGATATGGACATCCAGGTGTAAGAAGTCCAAAGATTCCCAAGGAGATTTAAGTCAGGTTGAATGTTCAGTGAGACACAATATAATAAAAATAAATGTGACAACACAAAAATAAAATTTTGAAATAAGATAAAAGAGACTCATCACATACAAAGGAACCCCTATAAAACTATCAGCAGATTTTTCAACAGAGGCCTGGTAGGCCAAGGTATAATGGGATGATATATTTAAAAAGTAGTCTATCTGGAAAACTGCCCTTCAGAAATGAAAGAGAGTTCAAAAGTTCCACCCTTAACAAAAAGAAAGTGAAGAGAATTGATTGTCACTAGAATTTCACTATAAGAAATGCTGAAGACTATGGACTCTGAAAAACAACCTGAGGGTTTTGAAGGGTCAGGGGTGGGAGGTTGGGGAAACAGGTGGTGGGTAATAGGGAGGGCACGTTTTGCATGGAGCACTGGGTGTTGTGCAAAAACAATGAATACTGTTATGCTGAAAAAATAAATAAAGAAAGAATATAGTTGTTGAAAAAAAATGCTGAAGAGAGTTCTTCAAGACAATATCAAATATGCTAATTAACAGCATAAAGTATATGAACATATAAAACTCACTGGTAAAAGTAAATATGCAGTAAAATTCTGAATTTTCTAATATTGTAATAAACTATAATCTTTAGTACAACATTAAAAGACAAACATTAAGGGGCTCCTGGGTTGCTCAGTGAGTTGGGGCCTCTGCCTTCGGCTCGGGTCATGGTCCCGGGGTGCTGGGGTCGAACCCCGTGTCAGGCTCTCTGCTCAATGGGGAGCCTGTTTCCTCCTCTCTCTGCCTGCTTCTTTGCCTGCTTGTGATCTCTGTCAGATAAATAAATAAATATTTTTTAAAAATACAAACATTAAAATACCTACATATATGATAACCTACATACATGATACACAGTATTAAAAAAAGTATAAATTTCAACAATAATATCAAATGTAAGGAAGAAAAGTAAAATTATAGACTTTTGTATTTGATCAAATTTAAATTGTAATCAGTTTAAAATAGGGTGTTAAACTATATGATGTTTTATGACGTCTCATTATAATCATAAAGGGTAAATCTGCAGAATATAAAGTGAAAGGAATCAAAACATACCATCACAAAAAAGTGATCAAATCACAAAGAAAGTAAGAGGGAAGAATGGAAATACAAGGGCCATAACAATTAAAAAGATGGCCATAGAAATTCTTCATCTATAAATAACCACTTAAAACAGAAACTGATTGGATTTTCCTATCAAAGACATACTGTGTCTGAATGGATAAGCAAACAACATCAAAATATATAATTCATACAAGAGACTTATTTTAGCTTTGGGTATAAATATAGGCTGATTGTGAAGGGATGCAAAAAAAAAATATTCTATGTAAATAATGACCAAAAACATAGCAGACATGGATATGAATGGCAGATAAAATGTACTTATTTCAATAACTCACCAGAGACAAAGAAGTTCCTTAATGACAAAGGTAATTCATCAAGAGGATGAATTGACCATCATATTGTCAGTATATAGGCCCAACGTCAGAGAAGCTAAATATATGAAGAAAATACTAACAAAATAGAATAATACTAGGGGACTTCAACACCTCACTTTAAAGAATGAATGGATCATCCAGATAGAAAATCAGTATGGAAACATAGGACCTATGTTAGAACTATACTTTAGACAAATTGAACCTAACAACAGACATATACAGACCAGTCCATCAAGAACAGCACTATACATATTCTTCTTAAGTACACACACAGCATTCTCCATTATAGATCCTATGGTAGACCATAAAACAAGTCTTAATTTATAAAAACTGAAATCACAAAGTAACATTTCTGACTATAATAAAATGAAGAAAAAATTAAAATTTATAAATATGGGGAACATTTAAACAACACATTCCTAAAAAACCAGTTGGTCAAAGGAAAAAAATCAAAAAGGGAAAAATTGAGACAAATTAAAATAGAAACACAATATAACAATATTTATGAAAACACATGACAGCAGTTCTAAGAGAAAGTTCCCTTATTGGGATGAGAGAAACAGGTCAAACAAAAATGTTAAGGATTCAGAGTACTTACTGCTAGAATGACAAACAGGAGTGTGAAATTAGGGATGCAGTTAAAATAAAAATATAAATATATGAAATATTTGTCCATTCTAATTGGAAAAAAATGTATGGTAGTAAAACATTTACCCAATTCTGGTTGGAAACAAATTTCTATGTAAATTAATTTCTTGGTTAAATAATTTCTTTAGTTTTCTTTTAGTTTTTAATTTCTTTAAATTTTCAAGTAATCATTTTGAAGGGAAATAGTGACTATATTATTAACAAGGTGATGAAAATAATTCCTACATTTTTTCTTTTATAAACTTTAAATAACATTATGAAGTATAGTTATAGGAATAGCCTTTTAAATATGCAAAATAAATTGAAATATTTTTATACAATCAGTCTTAAAAGATTTCAGGCTTGTTTAAAGCAGAGCATAGTTGGTACTCTCTACAATCTTCAGGTTTAACTGTTTTTGTTTTGTTTTTATTTTTCATTATTTTTTATTAACATATAATGTATTATTTGTTTCAGGTCATTCCTCCATTTTATGTTAAGAAATTATGGTTATGGATATTGTGTAATCTGTTCTCAGGCATTTGACCCTTTCTTCTATTGCTACCTCCTGTCATTTATAAAGTATTAACTTTAAACAGAAATGGTCCATTTTCCAGGACTAAGATCTCTCATTCATTCTTTTCCTAATACACACACACACACACACACACACACACACACACACACACTTTTATATAAGTAAGAAAAATGAGAATGAAAGACTAAAATTATGCATGAAGTTCTATGTAATGTCTTTTGAATATATGAAGGTGTATTTTTATGTCAATCCTAAACTGTGTCTGTGTCTGTTCAGGTAAGTGGGTTATTGCTTCATTTCATGGTTGCATTTACTTCATTTATCTTTAAAATGACTATATGTGTAATTTTGATTTAAGTGGAATTCTAAAAAATAAACATTCTGATTTATATCAGTTTTATGTTTTGTATGAAGTCGAGCCCAGGTCATTTGTTTGGAATAAAATTTGACAACCATGCCTGAAATAACAACAATCTTTGTATATCCCAACATTTGAAGCCACCAACCATTCTCTTCCCACCATTCAAGAGCTGCTTGTCCTTTATGCTTGGCACTCTTTATCTAGAACTGATTGCAAAGCTCTGCTGAGTGGTAATCATGTTCTAAGAATGAATGAAAGAATTCTAGGAGGCCATGGGTCTTTATTCAAGAGTCAAAGTCTCCAGATGTATTGAAGACTTCAATTTGCCTGTAGCCAGTTAGCTTTAGTTGATTAATCCTGTGGTATAAAAAGCTAAACATAATGACATAATTCAGAAGAATAACCAATCTTCTGATATCAAAAGTAGTTTTCTTTGTCCATATTTTAGCTCTTATACAATTATATCACTATATTGCTTCTCATGATCTACAACCATGGATACACTGTGATGATCAAAATCAGACATAGAAACAATGAAGCTTTAGATATTTTGCTACAATAATAATTATCTTAATAATATAAAATCCTTCTATACAGCACAATCATACTGGGCACAAAAGGAGTTGTTATTGTGTTATGTTTCATTATCTGGCTTATAGAGAATATATAATGTTAAATTAATCAATTGGTATAAAATCTACTAGTTCATGTATACTGAAGTCTGCTCTTTAAAATAAGGGGTTGTAGTGGCTCAGCTTACTTGACATGATCCTATCTAGTCATTTCATTTGGAGGAAATTTGGAAAAGAAAATTTGCGTTTTGGCGTTTCAGACTGACATGGTCATGAACATGTATTGACTTGCATTGCAGATGAGTCAGGTTTAGGGACATATTTAAATTCCAGTATAATTTTTAGCTGCAGTACGTCAGCAAGTTTACATCTAGATTACAATCTGATTGTTATTTCTAATAGTTAAAATTTATGTAAATGTTACATACAGAATCTAGTGATTTTTTTCTTTAAACAATTATAATTCATAGAGTATATATCATAATACCTGATAATCCAGGTATATGATCCAGCCTCTTCTTTGATCAGTGATCCAGCCTCTTCTTGGATGATCCCTTTTGGCTTGAATTTTTGTGTGATTCCAGTTATAAATATTTGATAATTCAAATAGAAAGAAAAATAAATTCCTGGAAAAAGCAATGTGAAAATGCCAATTGCGGGAGAAAAGGAAGAATATACCCCCTTAGTAATAGGCAAAAGTTTGGCTTCTTCACCTACTTTTTTGTATTTAGGAGTCAGAACAGTAAAACTGATAGAATGATACAAGTTCTACATTTTAAATCTAAAGCAATGAGAAAATATGAAAGGAAATGGAGTAGAAACGGGTCTCCCTATAGGGATAACGTGCCTAGATTTAGGGTATGACTTATTTATACTGGTTACACCACAGGGACTATGATTCCAACCCACCAATTAAACTTAGAGAGATTCAATAGAGAATTATGGTCTTGAGACAACTTCATCAGAAAAAAAAAAATCTTACTTTCCAACTGACTGAAATACCCACAATAAAATTCTAATAAACAGAATATGCAATTTAAATTTTTTTAATGTTTTTCAAAATTTTTCAAATATTTAATTAACAATCATTACATATGTTAATCCTGCCAACAAAAATTTTGAAGTGGGAAATTAAAAACTGAAATTTATTATATAAATAAAGGAATTAAATTGAAAAGGAAAATTGAGATTTGAAAGCAATAAAGAAAAAAAAAATTAATTTTATTTTTTTTCAGTGTTCCAAGATTCATTGTTTATGCAGCACACCCAGTGCTGCATGCAACATGTGCCTTCCTTAACCACCAGGCCCTCCCACATGAAGGAAAATCATTAAAAAAATAAAGATTATGTTGAATCAGGATATGAAAAATGTATTATTTATTTTGTCTGGAATTATGATACCATTTTATTTATTTATTTTTAAGTATGTGAAAGAACTCTGGAAGTGTTTATAAAACAATAAATGCATTTTTATAGAATAATTATGTATCCATTATAGTCATTATTTCTATAAGAATTGTAAATTTAAAAAAATAATAAAATGTAATGACTCTTTCTTCAAACAGGAATGTAAAATCAGTTTTTATATTAACATATTTTATTATACTGATAAAATATATACAATATAAAATTAGCATTTGAGTTATTTTGAAGAGGCTTTTAAAACCCACTTCCTATCTTTTCATTGCTGTTGTTAAAGCACAGTTGATATGCAATGTCACATTAGTTTGAGGTGTATATATAGTGATTTAAAAATTCTATGCATTACACAGTGGTCACCAGGATATGTGTAGTTACTATCTGTTACCATTCAATGTTATTACAATATTATTAACTATATCCCCTATGCTGTACTTTACATGCCTGTAATGTATTTATTTTACAACTGAAAGTTTATACATTTTAATCCCATTCACCAATTTCACCCAACCCCCAGTCATCTCCCCTCTGGCAACCACTAATTTATTTTCTATATTTATAAATGTTCCTAGTTTGTTTGCTTCTTTGTTTTCTGTTTCTTTTTTTTTTTTTTTTAGGAATCTGCATGTAAATGAAATCATACAGCATTTTTCTTTTCTAGTCATATTTATTTCACTCATCATAATCCATGTTGAGATCACTTCATAGTCATGAAAAACAAGATTACATATGATTTCTCTTTTTTAAGATTTTATTTATTTATTTGACTTGTGACAGAGATCACAAGTAGACAGAGAAGCAGGCAGAGAGAGGAGGAAGCAGTCTCCCTGCTGAGCAGACAGCCCAATGCTAGGCTCGATCCCAGGACCTTGGGATCATGACCTGAGCTGAAGGCAGAGGCTTTAACACACTGAGCAACCCAGGCGCCCCCATAAGATTTCTTTTATGGCTGAGTAATGTTACATTATGTGTGTAATTGGTAATAGGTTGATTGCAAAATTTACCTATCATAAATAATGCTGTAGGAAACATGTAAGTGAATATAGTTTCAAATTAGTGTTTTGGTTTTCTTTGGCTAAATATCCAGTGATGGAATTACTAGGTCATACAATATTTCCATTTTTAATTTTTTGAGGAATGTTAATACTGTTTCCATAGCTGTTTCACCAATTTACATTTCCACCAATGGTGAATAAGTGCTCCGTTTCTTCACATCATTCCCAACACTTTTTATTCTTTGATTTTTGGTATTAGCCAATTGAGCTAATATATTGTTATATTGTGGTTTTGATTTGCACTTCCCTGATGATTAGTGATGTTGAACATCCTTTCATCTGTATGATAGCCATCTGTATGTCTTCTTTGGAAAAATTGTTCAAGTCCTCTACTCATTTTTAATCAGTTTATTTCTTTTTTAATGTTGAGGTGTAGAAATTATTTACGCATTTTGGATATTAACCCCTCACTGGATATATCATTTGAAAATGTCTTCTCCCATTTAGTGGGTTGCATTTTCATTGTGTTGATAGTTTCCTCTATTCTGCAAAATATTTTTATCATTGTTTAGTTTTAATGTTTGTTAGAACATTGGTTAGTTTATCTGGCCTTTTGTTTCTCTTGCTTGAGGATACACCCAAAAATATGTTGCTAAGGTTGATGTTCAAGAGATTACAACTTTTAGTTACCTATGGTTACTCATCTCACATTTAGGTCTTTAATCCATTTTGAGTTTATTTTAGAGTATGGTGCAAGAAATTAGCCTAGTTTCATTCCTTTGCATTTAGCTGACCAGTTTTCTCAGCACCATTTATAGAAAAGAATCTTTTTCCTCCATTCTTTATTTTGCTTCTTTTGTCATAGATGTGAGTTTATTTCTGGGATCCCTATATTGTTCTCTTGATCTATGTGTCTATTTTTGTTCCACTACCATATTGTTCTGGTTACTATGGCTTTGTAGTATAGCTTCAAATCCGGGATTGTGACTTCTCCAGCTTTATTCTCTGTTCAGATTGCTCTGGCTATTTGAAGTCTTTTATTGATCCACAAAAATCTGAGAATGAATTGTCCTAGTTCTGTGAAAAATGAATTTGATGAGTATTGAATTGAATATGTAGATTGCTTTGGGTTCTATGGGTATTTTAACAATATTAATTATTTCAGTCCTTAAGCATGAAATATGTCATTTGTGTCACCCTCAATTTCTGTCATCAATGTTTTATAGTTTTCAGAGTATATGTCATTTGCTTTGTTGGTAAATTTATTTTTAGATTGGGATACCCAGGTGGCTTAGTCAGTTAAGCATCTGCCTTCAGCTCAGATCGTGACCTTGGGGTCTTGAGACTGAGTCCTGTGTCAGGTAGGTAGCCTGATTACCCCTCTGTACCTTCCCTGCTCATGTTCTCTCTGTCCCTCAAAATAAATAAAATCTTTTAAAAATTCCTAGATAATTTGGTGTGACTGTAAATGTGATGGCTTTCTTATTTTTTCTTTCTGTTACTTTGTTATTACTGTATAGAAATAAAACATTTCTATAACTTTTACATTCTGAACTTTCCTGAATTCATTTACCTGTTCTAATAATGTTTTGTTGGACTCTTTAGGGTTTTTATATACAGAATCATGTCATCTTCATATAGTGACAGCTTTACTTCTTCCTTACCAATTTGGATGCATCTTATTTCTTCTACTTGTTTACTGTGGCTAGAACTTCCAGGGTTATGTTAAATGAAAGAGGTGAAAATGAACATCTTTGTCTTTTCCTGATAAGAAAGGAAAAGATCTCAGTTTTTCACCATTGAGTATTTTGTTAGCCATGGATTTTTCAAATGTGCTCGTATTATGTTGAGGCATGCTCCTCAAAATGGAATTTGTTGAGAGTTTTTACATGGATGAATGCTGTATTTCCTCAAATATTTTTCTCTACATCTATTGAGAAGATCATATGGCTAACATCTTCTTTATTTTGACTTATCACATTTATTGATTTGTGTCATTAAACCACAATTGCATCTGTGAATAAATCATAGTTGATAATGATGAGATGATTTTTTAATGGAAATAGAATTGTATTTTTAATATTGTGATCATAATTTTTGCATCAATCTTCATAAGGAATATTGGCCCATAATTTTGACTGGTTTTGATATCAGAGTGATGCTGGACTTGCACAATGAATTTGGACATTTCTCTTCCTCTTCTATTTATCGAATTAGTTTGAGAAGAATAGGTTGAAATTATCCTTGAATGTTTGGTAGAATTCACCTTGAAACCAGCTTGTCCTGAATTTTGTTTTCTGAGTTTTGGATTGCCAATTCACATTTATTACTATCAATCAGTCTGTTCACATATTGCATTTGTTCCTATTCAGTTTTGAAAGATTGTACTTTTTCCAAGATTTTACTTATATTTAAGGTAGTTAACATACAGTGTAATATAACATTCAGGCATATAATTTCGTGATTCATAACTTACAAACACCACCCAGTGCTCATTACCAATGCCCTAATTAATACCCATTACCTCTGTAACCCATCCAACTGCCCACCTCATCTCCAGTAACCATGATTTTATTCTCTATAGTTAAGAGTCTGTCTCTTATTTGCCTCTTTTTCTCCTCTACGTTCATTTATTTTGCTCCTTAAATTCCACATATGAGTGAAATCATATGGTATTTGTCTTTGACTGACTGATTTCCCTAGCATTATAGTCTCTAGCTCTATTCACATTGTTGCAAATGGCACGATTTTATTCTTTTTTAATAGCTGAGTATTATTCTATTGTAGGTACATTCTGCCTCCTCTTTTTCCATTCATCAGCTGATGGATATTTGGTCTCCTTCCATAATTTGGCTATTGGTGATAACACTGCTATAAATATAAATACCAGGGTGCATGCACCCCTTCAAATTTGTATTTCTGTGTCCCTGGGGAGAATACCTACAAGTGTAACTGCTGGATCAAGGGAGTTCTTTTTTTAAAATTTGAGGAACCTCCATACTGTTTTTTCAGAGCAGTGTACCAGTTTGTGTTCTTAACAACAATGTAACAGCGTGCCCCTTTTTGCACATCCTTCCCGATACCTGTTGTTTCCTGTGTTGTAATTTTAATCTTGCTGAATGGATTGAGGGGATATCTCATTACATTCTTTTTTCAGTTTAATTTCTTTTCAGTGTAACAGAATTCATTGTTTATGCAACATACCCAGTGCTCCGTGCAATACCTGCCCTCCATAATACCCACCATCAAGCTCCCCCACCCTCCCAGCCCCTCCCCCTTCAAAACTCTCAGATTGTTTTTCAGAGTCCACAGTCTCTCATGGTTCACCTCCCCTTCCAATTTCCCTCAGCTCCCTTCTCCTCTCCATCTCCCCATGTCCCCATGTTCTTTGTTATGCTCCACAAATAAGCGAAACCATATGATACTTGACTCTCTCTGCTTGACTCATTTCGCTCAGCATAATCTCTTCCAGTCCCATCCATGTTGCTACAAAAGTTGGGTATTCATCCTTTCTGATGGAGGCATAATACTCCATCGTGTATATGGACCACATCTTCCTTATCCATTTGTCTGCTGAAGGGCATATTGGTTCTTTCCACAGTTTGGCGACCATGGCCATTGTTGCTATAAACATTGGGGTACAGATGGCCCTTCTTTTCACTACATCTGTATCTTTGGGGTAAATACCCAGCAGTGCAATTGCAGGGTCATAAGGAATCTCTATTTTTAATTTCTTGAGGAATTTCCACACTGTTCTCCAGAGTGGCTGCACCAACTTGCATTCCTACCAACAGTGTAAGAGGGTTCCCCTTTCTCCACATCCTCTCCAACACATGTTGTTTCCTGTCTTGCTAATTTTGGCCATTCTAACTCGTGTAAGGTAGTATCACAATGTGGTTTTAATTTGAATTTCCCTGATGGCTAGTGATGATGAACATTTTTTTGTGTGTCTGATAGCCATTTGTATGTCTTCATTGGAGAAGTGTCTGTTCATGTCTTCTGCCTATTTTTTGACATGATAATCTGTTTTGTGCATGTTGAGTTTGAGAAGTTCTTTATAGATCCTGGATATCAACCTTTTGTCTGTTCTGTCATTTGCAAATATCTTCTCCCATTCCGTGGGTTGCCTTTTTGTTTTGTGGACTGTTTCCTTTGCTGTGCAGAAGTTTATGATCTTGATGAAGTCCCAAAAGTTCATTTTTGCTTTTGTTTCCTTTGCCTTTGGAGACATATCTTGAAAGAAGTTGTTGTGGCTGATATCGAAGAGGATACTGCCTATGTTCTCCTCTGGCATTCTGATGGATTCCTGTCTCACATTGAGGTCTTTTCTCCATTTTGAGTTTATCTTTGTGTATGGTGTAAGAGAATGGTCGAGTTTCATTCTTCTACATATAGCTGTGCAATTTTCCCAGCACCATTTATTGAAGAGGCTACCCCGGCCTTCTTTTGAGACCCATTGGCATGCAAGATGCTTCTCCATCCCTTCACTTTCAGACTGGGTGTATCTTTAGGTTCAAAATGAGTCTCCTGTAGACAACATATGGATGGATCCTGTCGTTTCATCCAATCTGCAACCCTGTGTCATTTTATGGGCACATTTAGTCCATTCACATTGAGAGTGATTATTGATAGATACATTTTTATTGACATCATGTTACCTTTGAAGTCTTTCTGTCTGTAGATTGTCTCTATATTTCTGTTCAATGATATTCTTAGGATTTTTTTCTCTTTTATAGGACCCCCTTTAATATTTCCTGCAGTGTCGGCTTGGTGGTTGCATAGCCTTTTAAGCCTTGTCGGTCTTTGAAACTCTTTATCTCTCCATCTGTTTTGAATGTCAATCTTGCTGGATAAAGTATTCTTGGCTGCATGTTCTTCTCATTTAGTGCCCTGAATATATTTTGCCATTCCTTCCTGGCTTGCCAGGTCTCTGTGGACAGGTCTGATGCTATTCTAATGGGCTTTTCTCTGTATGTTAGGAGCTTCTTTGTCCTAGCTCCTCTCAAGAGGGTCTGCCTAGAATTATAATTCTTCATTCTAACTATCACGTGCTGTGAAGACTTTCGAGAATCTAAAATCTTGGGTGGAAACCGTTCTGCCTCTAGTACATGAACGCTGTTTCCATTCGTGAGATTGGGAAAATTTTCATAGACAATTTCTTCCACTATATCTTCTAGACCTCTTTCTTTTTCCTCCCCTTCAGGGATTCCAATAATTCTGACATTGGAACATTTCATGGCTTCATTTATTTCCCTGATTCTGTTTTTGTGGCTTCTGAGCTGTTTGTTCCAGGCTTCCTCCTGATCCTTTCTCTCTATCTGTTTGTCCTTCAGATTACTAATTCTATCTTCTGTCTCAGTTACCCTAGATTTTAGAGAATTTAGATTAGATTGGAACTCATTGAGAGCATTGTGAACATCATCCCTGCCTGGTAGCTTTCTGTTCTGCCCTAATCAATTCTGTTTGGTCATCCATGATTTTCTCCAACCTAGCTATTGCCTGGATAATTGTTAGCTGGAATTCCCTTTCCAATATATTGTCTATGTCGATAGCCATTAGCTCTGTTGTAGAAGACCCATCCTCTGTATTTTTCTTCTGTTGGGCATTTCTCCTCCTAGTCATTTTTGAAAGAGATGACTGATCGTATGTAGCTGGATGTATCAGCCATGGTGCAGTCAAGGTGCAACCTGGAACGCTTCTAAGCAATCAGGATACTCCACCCAAAAGAGAGGAAAAAGAAAAGAAAAAGAAAAACAAAAGAAAAAGAGAGAGAGAGAGGAAAAAAAGGGAAGATAAAAGAGAAGGCTCAGTCCAAATGGGCCCCAAGGTAAGATTTATGAAGTATACAAACAAAAACAGAAAAACAAAAAGACTGATAAAAGTATATGACAAGTGGAAAAAAAACCATATGTATATATATAAAAGCAAAAAATAAAGGGAAAAACCTCATCAAAAAGAAATCCAAGTATAAGAATTATATACTAACAAGACAAACACAAATACACAGAAACACTGGTGGAAGAAAACGATGGGAGAATGGTTATACATTCTCAGTGTGGGCGAGGAAGGTTATTTTGATTCTTCCTGGGTGTATCTTGATATATTTGTTAAAGGATTCAACTTTCCTCAGGTAAAGGGGGATTAAAAATTGTTTTACCTATAGGGGTAGCATTGATTGGGGAAATGGGGTTACCTTGAAGTTTAACTCTATATGAATATTAGAAAATAAAAATAAAAGAAGAATAAACTAGACTAAACTAGACTAATTTTTTTTAAAAAAAATTTAAAAAACAGAAAAGCAAAAGAAAAACATGGGTGCAGGTATCAAAAAGTTCAGGTTAGGAGGTTATTATGGAATTTGATGTCCTGGACATCAAATGGTTATAGGTTAAGAAATTACATATATAATAAAAAAAGAACCAGAATAGTGGGAACGAGTTAAAAATAAAAGTTCTCTCTATGAAGTAGTGGTGGTTGTTCTCTTGTCTTTTTTTTTTTTTTCCTGGTTGGTTTTCTGGAGGAGGGGCCTGCCACATGGGTTTTCCCTGATGTTCCCTGAGTTAAGTCCTCCCACCCCTCTGAAGGGGGTGGACTCTGAAGAAACTGGTTTTTTTCAGGCTTTTGTTCTCTGGAGGTTTTTATGTTTGTTCATCTGTTTTCTCTGGCCTTGATAGCTTTTGATGGTTTTAGGAGGTTTAGAGGAAAGCAAACTGCACCCCAACCTCCCTCTCAGAGAGAAGCCTCAGCCTGTTCCCCTGTGGTGTTGGAGAGTGCATAAATTCCCCCTTGGCCACTGGCAGAGTAGGTTCTGAGTCATGGTGATGCAGGATCTCCTCCTTGTACCCAAAACCATGGCAGTGGCGGCTGTCTGGGCAGCACCAGACTGCCAGAGAGGTTCCAAGCAGTGATCGCACACTGAGATTTTCCTGCTGGCCCGGGCTGGGAGTTCCTGGTCTTTCTGGGTCCAAGAGTTCCTGGCTGGTGCCTGTGTGCACTCTCCCAGGGGAGGGTGTGGGTCGTGTACTTCTCAGGCTCTGATGGCGCAGCGCAGGTCTAAGAGTGAGCACTGGGCTGGTGCCTCTCTCAAGGGAGGGTGTGGGGCGCTCACGTCTCAAGGTCTGATGGCAGGACCCAGCGTTCTGCCATCTGGCGAGTCTCCCAATCCCTCACAAGAGCTGGACCCCACGCGTTCTCCAGTACATGGTGGCTCAGGAACCAAGACCTGGTTTCTCTGGCTCAGAGCCAGGGAAGGCTGTCCTGGGTCCGGGGACTTAAGCCCCTGTCCCTAGCTACCCTGATTCCCACAATTTCCCCCCTGATCCTTTGCTCTTTTTGAGTGCTTTCAACCAGACTCCAAGTTAATGCTGGTCCCTACTTGCAGGGCACTCTCATATTGGGGTATTACTTTCCATTCGGTTGCCTCTGGTGACTCTCTCCCCCTTTTGTTATCTTCCTATATCAGTCTGACCTTCCCACTCTGCTTTACCTGCCCACTGGCATCTTTTGCCCCCATAGAGATCCAGACATGTGTAATTCTGCTCTCAGGCTGATTTCATGGGTGATAGGAGTTCTTTGGTAGGTAATCAGCTCACTTTAGGGTACAGGTTGAAATGGTGCCTTCTCCTACTTCTCCGCCATCTTGTCTCAATATACTTCTTCCTTTAATTTCTTTTCAATTTTTTGGAATAGTTTAAGAAGAATAGATATTAACTTCTTTAAATGTATGCTAGAATTCACCTGTGAAGCTATTTGGTCCTGGATTTCGACTTACTGGGAGATTTTTGAGTACTGATTCAACTTTTTGCTGGTTATTGGTCCATTCAGTTTTTATATTTCTTTCTGTTTCATTTGGTTTATATTTTCTAGTAATTTATCCATTTTTTCTATGTTGTCCAATTTGTTGGCATATAATTTTCATATTGCTTGTATTTCTATGGTATTGGTTGTTATTTCTCTTCACTCATTTATGATTTTATTTATTTGGGTACTTTCTCTTTTCTTTTTGATTACTCTGAATACACAATTATAAATTATAAATTTTATTATTTTTTTCAAAGAACCTGCTACTAGGTTCCATGATGTGTTGTACTGTTTTTTGTTGTTGTTTATAGCTTTTTTCTGTTATAATATTATGTATTTTATTCTGCTGGCTTTAGACTTTGTCTGTTGTTCTTTTTCTGGCTCATTTAGATGTAAGATTAGATTGTTTATTTGAAATTTTTCTTGCTTCTTGAGGTGGGTCTCTACTGATGTATACTTTCCTCTAATGACTACTTTGTCTGCATCCCAAATGAATTAGACCATCATGTTTTCATTTTAATGTGTTTCCATGTATTTTTTAAAAATTTCTTTCTTTAATATCCTGGTTAACTCATTCATTTTTTTTTTTGCAGCACGTTTTTTAAACTTCATGTGTTTGTATTTTTTCCAAAATTTTCTTGTGGTTGACTTCAAGTTTCATAGTGCTGCAGTCAGAAAATGCACATGGTATGATTTCAATCTGTTTGCCCTTGTTGAAGCCTGATCTATTCTGGAGAATGTCTCATGGACATTGATAAAGAATGTGTATTATGCTGCTTGAGGATGGAAGGTTCTGAATATATCTGTCAAGCCCATCTGGTCCAGTGTGTCATCTAATACCATTGTGTCCTTGTTGATTTTCTGCTTAGATGATCTGTCCATTGACATAAATGGGGTGTTAAATTTGCCTACTACTGTTGTATTATTATCAATGAGTTTCTTTGTTTGCTATTAACTGATGTATATATTTGGGTGCTCCCATGTTTGGGGCATAAATATGAATAACTGTTAGATCTTCTTCTTGAATAGTCCACTCTGCTATTGTATACTGCCTTCTCTAACTTTTGTTATAGTCTTTGTTTTAACATCTAGTTTCTGGGAGAAATATTGGTACTTTGGTTTTCTTTTGACATCCATTTGTTTGATAAATGTTTCTTTATCCCCTCCCTTTCAATCTGCAAGAGGCTTTAGGTCTAAAATGAGTTTCTTGTAGGCAGTGTATAGGTGGTCTTGTTTTTTCATTCATTCTTACACCCTATGTCTTTTGATTAGAGCATTTAGTCCATTTGCATTCAAAGTAATTATTGGTAGATATATATTTAATGCCATTTGATTACTTGTTTTGTCATTTCTGGAGATTTTCTCTGATGCCTTCTTGTCAGTCTCATTTTTTGGTCTTTCCTGTCCATGAAATGAGCCCCTAGAAATCTCCAGGTAGCCGTATGGGTCTTCTCTTATAAGTTAGGAATTCTTTTGTCTTGCTGCTTTTAAGATTTTTTTTTCTTTATCATTGTATTTTGTAATTTAATTACTATATTTCTTGATGTTGTCCAGCTTTAGTTGATTTTTTAAAGATTTTATTCATTTGCTACAGAGAGAGAGAGAGATCATAAGTAGGCAGAGAGACAGGGGGAAGCAGGCTCCCCGCTGAGCAGAGAGCCTGATGCGGGGCTCGATCCCAGGACCCTGAGATCATGACCCAAGCCGAAGGCAGAGGCTTAACCCACTGAGCCACCCAGGTGTCCCCAGCTTTAGTTGATTTTGATGGGAGTTTTCTATGCCTCCTGGATCTCGATGTCTGTTTCTTTCAACAGATTAGGGAAGTTTTCAGCTATTATTTCCTGAAATAAATTTTCTTCCTCCCTCCCTTCTTCTGGAACTCCTACTATATGAATGTCACTATGTTTAAGTAACTGAGTTCCTTAAGTCTATTCTTCTTTTCTGTAATTCTTTTTCTCTCTTGTTTAGCTTCATTATTCCCCATGATTTTGTGTACTATGTCAGTAATTCTTTCCTCTGCTTCTTCCAGCCTGATGTGTATTGCATGAAGCCTGTTTCCCATCTCATTTTTTGTATTCTTCATCTATGATTGATCCTTTTTAAACTCTTTTATTTCTGTAGGAAAGGTCTTCTTGATGTATTGTATTTTTTACTTAAGACCAGTGAGTATCCTTACGACTGTTGATTCAATTCTCCATCAGGCATGTTACTTACATCGGTTTGCTTAGCTCTCTAGCTGTCACCTTCTTTTGTTCTTTTATTTGGATAAATGCCTCCAACTTTGCATTTTGTATAAGTCTTTGCCTTCTTTTTTGTATTAGAAAAGCAAGTTATGTCTCTCGCCCCTGAGAAGAGTTCAGGGCATGGCAGTTCAGGGGTGTCTTTGGTGTGTGCTCGATGCACTGTGTTATTATTTTGGCAGCTGTGTCATCTGACCAGTTGTCTGCAAAGGCTCTCCTTGCCCACTGTGGGCAGTGTTTGATTCCAGGCTTGAATCTGTAGAGTTTTAAATAGGTTTGCTCTGGTCTGCTTGTGAAATGAGACCCGATATATTTATTTTAGAACACAGGCTGTGCAGAACTCTCTGAAAGGGAGAATGGTGTGAGTAGGTGTTTGTGCTGGTCTTCTTGGGGAGACACCCACCACACTAGGAATAAGGCAAGCTTGACTGTGAAAGGGAGTCCTGTCAGAGTGTGGGGTGTGGGATTTTGTGTCATCAAGTTAGGCAGCCAAGTGTAGGCACTGCACTGCTTAATGCAGGTGGCTCTGTGTTGATGCTGAGGAGCAGGGGAAAGAAATAGTCCAGACCAGCTTTTTGTTTCAGGAGAGGCAGCTCCATGAATTCTGTCCCTCAGGGAAGCACTCTGAGAAGACTGAATAATCTCCCCACTGTGTGTCCCAGGATTTTTTCAGATTGCTTTTACCACACTGTCTGACTCTTAGTTTTTGCCTGCCTTTTCTCCAGGAGTACTGAGGTGCTCTCAGGGCTCTTTCTTACCAAGCGTGTTGGCCTTTAAATCTCCAGGCTTTAAGCCCTGCTGTTTTCAAGAATTCCTGAAATTCAGACCCTCTTTCCAAGCCAATGGCTTTGGAGAGCATTATTCTTGTGCATCCCCCTGTGTTCTCTACTCTCTTCTGCCTTTCCCTCCAACCACAGCTTCCTCTCCTCTGTAAAGCTGCGGTTTGTTTCTCCTCTAAACCAAGTCTCTGCAATCCCTACCTTCTTTGATGTGGTTCCTTCTCTCCCTTTAATTGTGGAGTTTGTTCTGTTAGTCTTCAGTTTGATTTCTGGGTTATTTAAGATGATTTGATAGATATCACAGGAGATGAGCCTGGGGTCCTCCTACTCTACAACAATCTTCCCTCCAATCACTTGTATCAAACATTTTTAAACCATCACATTTTTGTTTTCATCTGTCACCATGTTTTGTTTTGCTGATTTCCTTCTATTTTGGGTTGACTCATTGGTTGTTTAGAAGCATGTTGTCTAGACTTCATATGTTTGTATTATTTACAGGTTGTTTTTGTAATTAATTGCTTTTGTTTCAAGTCACTGTGGTAAGAAATTGTGCTTCATTAATTTCAATTGTCTTAAATTTATTGAGACTTTCTTTGTGGCATAACATAAGATCCATCTTGAAAAATGTTTTAGATGGAAAAATGTGTATTCTGCTGTTTTTGCATGTAATATTCTGTATATGTCTGTTAGATCTTATATTTTATTCAAGACCACTGTTTTCTTGTGCATTTTCTGTATAGCATTCTATATTAAGTTGATGGTTACCTAAGTTTAAACACATCTTAAAGGCACTAAATGTTTACTTCTCCTTAATGTTTTATGTATATGATGTCAAATCTTTCATCTTTTCATTTTGTGTATCCCTTGATTAATTTTTTGTAAATATAATTGACATAACTTTTGTGTCTAACCTTCATACTTGCTTTTAAGTAATTAGTCTACTACCTTTAATATATGTTTGTGTTTACCTCTAAAGTTTTTTTTCATAATTTTCCCACCTCTAGCTTAACCTTTTTTTTCCACTTAAATAATTCATGTAATACTTCTTGTAAGACTCTTTTAGTGATGACAAACTCCATTAAATTTTGTTTGTAAGATAATTATTTCCAACCTTTTGCCATGTAACTGCTTACCTCAATTTCACTGAGCTGTTTTTTTTTTTTTTTCCTTTAAAGTTTTCTCTTGTTCTTTCTTTTGGAGCATATTCCTCTATCTCCTTAATTTGCTTGATTTTATGCATTTATTTGTCTGATTTAGGATAAAGTTACCTCTCTTAATTTTGAAAGAGTGGCTTTGTATAGGAACATTCCATGTTCAGACCAACTGCCCCTGGTAAATTTGGCTAGATGGAGCTGCAACAGGTTTGGGCTGTGGGCCCCTAAGCACTCTGCAATTGGGCCACTCTGGTGGAATGTCTGGAACTCCAGGGTGTGTGGTCCAAATTATTCCTGTGTAACTCTGCACAGGGATTTTCCCTGTAAGAACAGATAGAGCTAACATGAGTGCAGGCAGGGGGTTCCAAATGTGTTCCATACAGATTGTACCCTGGTGGGATGGTTAGAGCTGATGTGGGTGCATGCTGATGTGTCCCATGGTGCTCCCTGTAGGCGTACCTTGGTGAGATGGCTGGAGATAAAGCACCTATGGGTCCTGGTGTCCTCAGGTCATGACTCAGGTCATAGTCCTGTTGCTCCATGAAACAGATGTCCTGAGAGCACAGTTGGAAATGAAGTAAGCATGGGTTAGCGGTAACAAGTTGCATTGTGCAGAGTATCCTAGCAGTATGGTTTGAGCTGCAGCAAACATGGGGTGGGTCTCCTGGAATGCTATGGATTTGTGCTGCTTTGGCAAGATGGATTGAGCTATAGTGAATGTAGGCAGATGTGTCCTGGTTTGTGCCACTCTGGGACCACCTTTGGGTAATAGCTGGAGCTTGGTTTGGTGCACCTGGGTGTGCCACTTTGGGTGGATGGCTGGTGGGCTAGGGTCTCTGGGCTTGCTGAGGAACTAGGAAAAGTAAAATGCTCAGATCCTGTTCTTATCTAATTTATCAAGATGGAGAGAGAACATAAACAGTGGCATTTGACAAATTCTTTGACCCCATAGAGAGTTCCAGCAGTTCTTCCATCACTTGACAGAAATGCTAGGGTTAATTAATGGGTATTCATCACTTCTAGTCTAGTTTCCCTTTAAGCTGGGGATTTTCTCTGCCTCAGGGCAAATAACTTTGTGCACTTTAGTTATTTTGTTTTGTTTTCTAAGGTTTTATTATTTTTTTTGACACAGAGAGAGAACACAAGCAAGGTGAGCAGCAGAAACAAAGAGAGGGAGAAGCAGGTTCCCCACTGAACAGGGAACATGATGCGGACTTGATCCCAGGACCCCAGGATGACCCAAGCTGAAAGCAGAATCTTAATGACTGAGCCACTCAGGCGCATCTTTTTTTTCCCCCCTCAGTGTTATCCCTCCCCAGTAAAGTCTGAGCATCAGAGATGGTGTTTCCATCATTATGGTTATTCCATCTCTCTTGCCATTCTTGATGGGATCCTTTATCTTTTGTTGTGCAAAAACTGTTCAATCAGCCCTTAGTGTTTCTTCAGGAGAAATTGCTCTAAATATAGGTATAAATTTTGTATGTCCATGGGATATGATTTCAAGTTCTTCCTAACCTGCTACTTTATACCCCCCATTAAAATAATTGTATAATTCAGTGGCATTAACTACATTCACATTGTTATGCAGACCATAAGCACCACACATCTCTAGAATTTGTTTCATCTAGAAAAATTGAAATTATAACCATTAAACATTAACTCCCCATTATCTTCTCCTCCAAACCATTAACAACCACCATTTTCAATGAAGACCTTCTGAATGGATGAGTGAAATATGAAGTATCATGTTTGTGAAAACAAGGGCTTGATTACACTAGAGGATCTAGAAAGACTAGTGCAAAGAGCAAAGCTACTAAATGATCCTTTCTTACAGATGTACCCTTTAAATCATCAATTCAGGTCCTTCAACAAATAAAGTTTGTTATTTAAGATACTTAGAATTTCTGTAAAATATGCTACATAAGATTTAATTGAGGATTGAATTTTTTATATTTAACATTTGCTATATGCTATCCTCAGTTTTCAGGAAAAAAAATAAGTAACTGGCCAAGAATGATTGGCATTACAAGTAAATTTCAAATTAATGGCTTCACTACATTTGGGGAAATTTTGCTATCTTAATGATAGTACTGAATTTCATAATAAAAATAGAACTTGCTTCATATAATATAAAGTTTATTATATATTTGTGGCATAATTTACTTTGCCTGCTAACCTTAATCTAAAATGTTTTATTGATACATAATTGACATAAAACTATAAATTTAAGGTATAAAACTTGTTACATGTATATTTGCAAAATGATTACAATAGTTAATATCTCCACAACTTCACTTATTTATAATTTTTTGTGTGTAGTGAGAATATTAAGATCTGTTCTCTTAGCCATTTTCAAATATGCAATATGATATTGCTAACTAGAGTCATCATTTTACACATTCTCTTCAGAATTTATGAGTAGGAGCCTGTACATTTTGACCAATATCTCCTTATTTCTCCCACACACCAGTCCCGAATAACCATCATTCTATTCTATTTCTGCAATTCTAACCTTTTTAGATTCCACATGTGTAATATCATAAACACTTGTTTTTCTCTTCTAACTTAGCATAATGCTTTCAGGGTCCCTTCATGTAACAATTGGCAGAATTTCTTTCTTATGGCTAAATAATATTCCATTGTATATACATATACCAATTTTTTTTGCCCATTCATTGCATTGATGGACACAAATTGTTTTCATATCATTGCTATTATGAATATTACTGCCATGAACATAATTTATATGATCCCTTTCTTTTTTGATTTGCAGAAACTATTCAATCAGCCCTCAGTTTTTCTTCAGGAGAAATTGCTCTAAATGTGGGTATAGATTTTGTGTGCCCATGGGATATGTTTCAAGTTCTTCCTACAATGACACCTTATACCCCTCATTAAATAATTATATAGTGACTAACATGAGATTAAAAAAATGAATAAATAAAAAAATTTAAAAATTGTATAATTCTGTGGCATTAACTGCATTCACATTACTGTGCAAATATCTTTTTGACACCCTGATTTTTTTTTACTTTGGTTATATACCCAAAGGATTGCTACATCATATACTAGCTCAGTTTTAATTCTTTGAGAAACCTATAAATTATTTTCTATAATGACTTCACCAATTCACATTCCAACCAACAGTGAACAAGGTTTGCCATTGTACCACAATTTAGGTGACAATTGTTATCTTTGGTCGGATGTCAGTCTATATCATGGATTTAATTTTCAGATCTATAATATTAGATAATTTGGGTAAATTTCCATGTACTTGTTGCTACTTGTGTGCCTTCTCTGGAAAAGATATATTAATTCCTCTGCTCATTTCATTATTTTAATTAATTAATCAATTATAATTTTAAATTACATTGTTAGTCATCGTACAGTACATTATTAGTTTTTGATGTAATGTCCCATGATTCATTGTTTGCATATGACACCAGTGATCCATGCAATACATGCCATCCTTAATACCTATCACCAGGCTCACACATTCCCCCATCCCTCTCCCCTCTAAAACCCTCAGTTTGTTTCTCAGAGTCGACAGTCTCTCGAGGTTCATCTCCCCCTCTGATTTCCTCTCACTTCACTTTTCCCTAGGATATTCTCCTAATGTTCTCCAAGTTATTCCTTATGGTCCACAAATACATCAAACCATATGATAATTTTCTTTCTCTGTTTGACTTATTTCACTTAGCAAAATCTCCTCCAGTTCCATCTATGTTGATGCAAAAGTTGGGTATTCACCCTTTCTGATGGCTGCATAATATTCCATTGAATATTAGGGAAGACCACATCTTCTTTGGACATTCTTCTGTTGAAAGGCATCTTGGCCTCTTCCACAGTTTGGCTATTGTGGACATTACTGCTATGAACATTGGGGTACAAGTGGCGCTTCTTTTCACTACATCTGCATCATTGAGGTGAATGCCAAGTAGTGCAATTGCTGGGCCATAGGATAGCTCTATTTTTTAACTTTTTGAGGAACCTCCATACTGTTTTGCAAAGTGGTTGTACCAACTTACATTCCCACCAACAGTGTTTGAGGGTTCCCCTTTCTCCACAACCTCTCCAACATTTCTTGTTTCTTGTCTTGTCAATTTTTGCCATTCTAATAGGTATAGGGTGGTATCTCGATATGGTTTTGATATTAATTTCCCTGATGGCTAATGATGTTGAACAGATTTCCATGTGTTTGTTAGCCATTTGTTTGTCATCTTTGGAGAAGTGTCTGTTCATCTCTTCTGCCCATTTTTTTTTTCTTTTTTGGGGGAGAGGGGGACTGTTGAGTATGAGAAGTTCTTTATAGACCTTGGATACCAGCCCTTCATCTGTAGTGTCATTTGCAAATATCTTCTCCCATTCTGTGGGTTGCCTCTTTGTTTCGTTGACTGTTTCTTTTGCTGTGCAGAGCTTTTTATCTTGATGAAATCCCAAAATTTCATTTTCGCTTTAATTTCCCTTGTCTTTGGCTATGTGTTTTGAAAGAAGTTGATGTGGCTGATATTGAAAAGGTTACTACCTATGTTCTCCTCTAGGATGAATTCATGAATTGCTGTCTTATATTGAAGTTTTCATCCATTTTGAGTTTATCTTTGTGTATGGTGAATGAGGATGGTCAAGGTTCATTCTTCTGTATACAGCTGTCCTATTTTCCCAGCACCAATATTGAAGAAATTATCTTTTTTCTATTGGATAGTTTTTCCTGATTTGTCAATGATTCATTGCCCATAGAGTTGAGGCTCCATATCTGAATTCTCTATTCTGGTCCATTGATCTATGTGTCTGTCACTATGCTAACAGCTGGTGATCACAACTTTGTAATATAGCATGAAATCAGGCAAAGTGATGCCCACAGCATTGTTTTTCTTTTTAAACATTTCCTCGTCAATTTGTCTTTTCTGGTTTCATACAAATTTTAGGATTTTTTTGTTACAGAACTTTGAGAAATGCCATTGGCATTTTTATTGGGATGGTGTTAAAGGTATAGGTTGCTCTGGGCAACGTAGACATTTTAACACTGATCCATGAACTTGTAATGCTTTTCCATCTTTTTGTGTCTTCAGTTTCCTTCATAGGTGTTCTCTAGTTTCTAGAGTATAGATTCTTTACCTCTTTGATTAAATTTATTCCAATATATCTTAAGTTTTTGGTGCTTTTGTAAATGGAATTGATTCCTTCATTTCTGTGCATTGATTTTGTGTCCTGACATATTACTGAATTGCTGTATGAGTTCTAGTACTTTAGGGATTGAATCTTTTGGGCTTTCCACATAAAGTATCATTTCATCTGCAAAGAGAGAGAGTTTAACTTCCTCTTTGCCAATTTGAATTCCTTTTATTTCTTTTTGTTGTCTGGTTGCTGTTGCTAGACTTCCAGTACTGTATTGAACAATAGCGGTGAGATGAGCATCCTTGTCATGTTCCTGATCTTAAGGGAGAGGCTTTCAGCTTTTGCCCATTGAGAATGATGTTCACTGTGGGCTTTTCATAGATGGTTTTTATGAAATTGAGGAATGGTCCCTCTATTCCTATACTCTGAAGAGTTTTAATCAGGAAAGATGCTGTGTTTTGTCAAATGCTTTTCCTGCAACAATTGAGAGAACCATGTGATTCTTGTCTCTTCTCTTGTTTATGTGTTCTATCAAATTAATTGATTTGTGAATGTGGAGAGGTTGTGGAGAAAGGGGAACCCTCAAACACTGTTGGTGGGAATGTAAGTTGGTACAACCACTTTGCAAAACAGTATGGAGGTTCCTCAAAAAGTTAAAAAATAGAGCTATCCTATGGCCCAGCAATTGCACTACTTGGCATTCACCTCAATGATGCAGATGTAGTGAAAAGAAGCGCCACTTGTACCCCAATGTTCATAGCAGTAATGTCCACAATAGCCAAACTGTGGAAGAGGCCAAGATGCCTTTCAACAGAAGAATGTCCAAAGAAGATGTGGTCTTCCCTAATATTCAATGGAATATTATGCAGCCATCAGAAAGGGTGAATACCCAACTTTTGCATCAACATAGATGGAACTGGAGGAGATTTTGCTAAGTGAAATAAGTCAAACAGAGAAAGACAATTATTATATGATTTGACTTACTTATGGAACATAAGAAATAGCATGGAGGGCATTAGGAGAAGAAGGGAAAAATGAAGGGGGGGGAATCAGAGGAGGAGATGAACCTTAAGAGACTGTCGACTCTGAGAAACAATCTGAGGGTTTTAGAGGGGAAGAGGGTGGGTGGATGTGTGAGCCTGGTGATGGGTATTAGGGATGGCATGTATTTCATGGATCACTGGTGTCATATGCAACAATGAATCATGGAACACTACATCAAAAACTAATGTGGCAGGGAGACAAAATGGTGGGGAAGTAGGAGGAGGAGCCATTTCAACTTCTAAAACTCTGATCACCCATGAAATCAGCCTGAGAGCAGAATTACACATGTCTGGATCTCTACAGGAGCAGAAGACACCAGTGGGCAGGTAAAGCTGAGTGGGAACGTCTGACTTATATCAGAAGATAAACAAAAGGGGGAGGGAGCCACCAGAGGTCACCGATCAGAAAGTAATACCCCAATACAAGAGTGCCCTGCATCTGGGGACCAGAATTAACTTGGAGTCTGGTTGAAAGCACTCAAAAAGAGCAAAGGATTGCGGAGGGAAATTTTGGGAATCGCGGCGGTTGGGGACAGGGGCTAAGCCTCAGGACCCAGGACAGCCTCCCCTGGCACTGAGTGAGAGAGAGTGCGGTGGAGAAACCAGGTCTTGGTCCCTGAGCCGCCAGCGAGCCTGAGCCACCAGCACGCCAGAGAACGCCTGGGGTCCAGCTCTTGTGAGGTGCTGGGTGTCTTGCCAGAAGGCAGAACCGGGCTCCACCAGTAGAGCCTGAGATGGCGCAACACACACCCTCCCTTGAGAGAGGTGCGGGCAGGCACCAGCCCAATGCTTGCTCTTAGACCCGCGCCACGCTGCACCATTACAACCTGAGAAGCGCGTGCTCCACACCCTTCCCTGAGACAGTGCACACAGGTGCCAGCCGGGTGCTCTCAGACCTGGAAAGACCAGGAATTCCCAGCATGGGCCAGCGGGAAAATCTCAGTGTGGGATTGCTGCTTGGAACCTCTCTGGTGGTCTGGAGATGCCCAGACAGCCGCTGTTGCCATGGTTTTGGGTACAAGTAGGAGATCCACGTCCTCAGGGACCTTAACTCAGAACCTGCTCTGAGGCTTCTATCTGAGAGGGAGGTTGGGGAGCAGTTTGCTTTCCTCTAAACCTCCAAAACCCATCAAAAGCTGTCAAGGTGAGAGAAATAAAAACAAAACAAAACAAAACAGGAAAACTGAACAGTCAAACATAAAAACCTCCAGAGAACAAGCCGGTTTGCTCAGAGCCCACCCCCCTGAGGGGGGCAGGAGGACTAAACTCAGGGAACATCATTGACTGAAAACCCACCTGGCAGGACCCTATCCCAGAAAACCAACCCGGAAGGAAGAAAAAAAAAAAAAAGACAACAAGAGAACAACCACCACTACTTCATAGATACAACTTTTATTTTTAACTCGTTCCCACTATTCTGGTTCATTTTCTACTTTTATATAGATAATTATTTAACCTATTTGCCATCACAGTGAGATGTCCAGTACATCAAATTCCATAATAACCTTCTAACCTGAACTTTTTGAAACATGCACCCGTGTTTTTCTTTTGCTTTTCTATTTTTTTAACTTTTTAAAAAAAATTTAGTTTAGTGTAGTCTAGTTTATTCTTTCTTTATTTTTATTTTCTAATATTCATATAGAGTTAAACTTTAAGGCAATCCCCTTTCCCCAATCAATGCTACCCCTACAGGTAAACCAATTTTTAATCCCCCTTTATCATAGGAGGTTGAGTCCTTTAACAAGGATATCAAGATACATCCAGGAAGAATCGAAATAACCTTCCTTGTCCACACTGAGAACTTATAACCACTCTCCCATCTTTTTCTTCTGCCAGTGTTTCTGTGTATTTGTGTTTTTCCTGATAGTATATAAATCCTACACTTGGGGTTCCTTTTGAGGAGGTTCTTCCCTTTATTTTTTGCTTTTATATATATATACATATATATTCTTTTCCTCTTGTCATATAGTTTTATCAGTCTTTTTCTTTGTTTCTTTTGTCTGTATACCTCATAAATCTTATCTTGGTACCAATTTCGGCAGAGCCTTCTCTTTTATCTTCCCCTTTTTTCCTCTCTCTCTCTCTCTCGTTTTTTTTTTTCTTCTCTCCTCTTCTTTTCTTTTTCTTTTCTTTTTTTCTCCCATTTGGGTAGAGAATCCTGTATGCTCAGAGGCATTCCAGGGTGCACCTTGACTGCACCACCGTCGATACATCCAGCTACATCCGATCAGTCATCTCTCACCAAAATGACTAGGAGGAGAAATGTCCAACAGAAGAAAAATACAGAGGAAAAATACAGGGCCTTCTACAACAGAGCTAATAGCTATTGACGTTGACAATATGTCAGAAAGGGAATTCAGGCTAACAATTATCCAGGCAATAGCTAGGTTGAGAAAGCCATGGATGACCAAACAGAATTGATTTGGGCAGAACTGAAAGCCACCAGGGATGATGTTCAAAATGCTCTCAAAGAATTCCAATCTAATCTAAATTCTCTAAAATCTAGGGTAACTGAGACAGAAGATAGAATTAGTGATCTGGAGGACAAACAGATAGAGAGAAAGGATCAGGAGGAAGCCTGGAACAAACAGCTCAGAAGCCACAAAAACAGAATCAGGGAAATAAATGAAGCCATGAAATGTTCCAATGTCAGAATTATTGGAAACCCTGAAGGGGAGGAAAAAGAACTCTAGAAGATATAGTGGAACAAGTAGTCTATGAAAATTTTCCCAATCTCAAGAACAGAAACAGCGTTCATGTACTAGAGGCAGAAGGGTTTCCACCCAAGATTTTAGATTCTCGAAAGTCTTCACAGCACGTGATAGTTAGAATGAAGAATTATAATTCTAGGCAGACCCTCTTGAGAGGAGCTAGGACAAAGAAGCTCCTAACATACAGAGGAAAGCCCATTAGAATAGCATCAGACCTGTCCACAGAGACCTGGCAAGCCAGGAAGAAAAGGCAAAATATATTCAGGGCACTAAATGAGAAGAACATGCAGCCAAGAATACTTTATCCAGCAAGACTGACATTCAAAACTGATGGAGAGATAAAGAGTTTCAAAGACCGACAAAGCTTAAAAGCCTATGCAACCAGCAAGCCGACACTGCAGGAAATATTAAGGGGGGGGGGTCCTATTAAAGAGAAAAAAATCCTAAGAATATAATTGAACAGAAATATAGAGACAATCTACAGACAGAAAGACTTCAAAGGTAATACGATGTCAACAAAAATGTATCTATCAATAATCACTCTCAATGTGAATGGACTAAATGTGCCCATAAAATGACACAAGGTTGCAGATTGGATAAAATGACAGGACCCATCCATATGTTGTCTACAGGAGACTCATTGTGAATCTAAAGATACACCCAGAATGAAAGTGAAGGGATGGAGAAGCATCTTTCATGCCAATAGGCCTCAAAAGAAGGCCGGGGTAGTGATTCTCATATCAGATAAATTAGATTTTAAACTAAAAACCGTAGTCAGAGATACAGAAGGACACTATATCATTCTTAAAGGGACTATCCACCATGATGATCTAACAATTGTAAATATCTACGCCCCCAATAAGGGAGCAGCCAATTATGTAAAAAAAAAAACTATTAATCAAGATAAAGAGTCAGATTGATATGAATACAATAATAGTAGGAGATCTTAACACATGTCTCTCAGTAATAGATCATCCAGGCAGAAAATCAATAAAGAAACAAGAGCATTGAATGACACATTGGACCAGATGCACCTCATATATATATATACAGAATATTCTATCCTAAAGCAACAGAATACTCATTCTTCTCAAGTGCACATGGAACCTTCTCCAGAATAGACCACATACTCAGTCACAAAACAGGACTCAACCAAAAGACTGACATTATTCCCTGCATATTCTCGGATCACAATGCTTTGAAACTGGAACTCAATCACAAGGAAAAGTTCAGAAGGAACTCAAAGACCTGGAAGCTAAAGACCACCTTGCCTAAGAATGCTTGGATCAGGGTGCCTGGGTGGCTCAGTGGGTTAAGCCGCTGCCTTTGGCTCAGGTCATAATCTCAGGGTCCTGGGATCGAGTCCCGCATCAGGCTCTCTGCTCAGCGATGAGCCTGCTTCCCTCTCTCTCTCTCTGCCTGCCTTTCTGTCTACTTGTGATCTCTCTCTGTCAAATAAATAAATAAAATCTTAAAAAAAAAAAAAAAAGAACGCTTGGATCAACCAGGAGATCAAAGATGAACTTAAACAATTCATGGAAACCAATGAGAACGAAGAGACTTTAGTCCAAAACCTATGAGACACAGCAAAGGCGATACTAAGGAGGAAATACATAGCCATCCAAGCCTCCCTCAAAAAGATTGAAAAATCCAGAATACACCAGCTGTCTCTACCCCTTAAAGAACTGGAGAACAACAACAAATTGAACCAACACCACAAATAAGAAGGGAAATAATCAAGATTAGGGCAGAGATCAATGAGGTAGAAACTGGAGATACAGTAGAAAGTATCAATGAAACTAGAAGCTGGTTTTTTGAAAGAATCAATAAGATCGATAAACCATTGGCCACACAAAACCAAAAGAAAAGAGAGAAAGCCCAAATTAATAAAATTTTGAATGAAAAGGGAGAGATCACAACTAACACCAAGGAAATAGAAACAATCATCAGAAATTGATACCAACAGTTATATGCCAATAAGCTAAGCAACCTAGATGAAATGGATGCATTCCTGGAAAGCCATAAAGTCCTAAAACTGAACCAGGAAGAAATTGACAACCTGAATGGACCAATATCCAGCAACGAGATTGAAGCAGTGATCAAAAACCTCCCAAAAAACAAGAGCCCAGGACCTGACAGATTCCCTGGGGAATTCTACCAAACATTCAAAGAAATAACACCAATTCTCCTGAAGCTGTTTCAAAAAATTGAAGCAGAAGGAAAACTTCCAGACTCTTTTATAAAGCCAGCATTACCCTATTCCCCAAACCAGGCAAAGACCCTACCAAAAATGAGAATTTTAGTCCAATATCACTGAAGAATAATATAGATGCTAAGATTCTTAACATGATCCTAGAAAACATGATCCAGCAGCACATTAAAATGATGATCCACCATGACCAGGTTGGCTTCATCCCTGGGTTACAAGGATAGTTCAACATTCACAAATCAATCAATGTGATAGAACAAATCAATAAGAGAAGAGAGAAGAAACACATGGTCCTCTCAATTGATGCAGAAAAAGCATTTGACAAAATCCAGCATCCATTCCTGATTAAAACTCTTCAAAATTTAGGGATAGAGGGAACATTCCTGAACTGCATAAAATCATTTGATGAAAGACCCACAGCAAATATCATCCTCAGTGGGAAAAAGCTTGCAGCCTTCCCGTTGAGATCAGGAACACGACAAGGATGCCCATTCTCACTACTCTTGTTCATCGTAGTATTAGAAGTCCTAGCAACAGCAATCAGACAACAAAGAGAAATAAAAGGTTTCCAAATTGGCATGGAAGAAGTCAAATTCTCTCTCTTCGCAGATGACATGATTCTTTATATGGAAAACCCAAAAGTGTCCACCCCAAACTACTAGAACTCATACAGCAATTCAGTAACGTGGCAGGATACAAAGTTAATGTACAGAGATCAGTGGCTTTCTTATACACTAACAATGAAAATACAGAAAGGCAAATTAGAGAATTGATTCCATTTACTGTAGCACCAAGAACCATAAGAGACCTGTGAATAAACCTAACCAAAGAGGTAAAGTATCTGTACTCGAGGAACTACAGAACACTCATGAAAGAAATTGAAGAAGACACAAAAAGATGGAGGACCATTCCATGGTCTTGGGTTGGAAGAATAAACATTGTTAACATGTCTATACTGCCTAGAGCAATCTATACTTTTAATGCCATTCCGATCAAAATTCCACCGGTATTTTTCAAGGAGCTGGAGCAAATAATCCTAAAATTTGTATGGAAACAGAAGAGACCCCGAATTGCTAAGGAAATGTTGAAAAACAAAAACAAAACTGGTGGCATCACGTTACCCCATTTCAAGATTTACTACAAAGCTGTGATCACCAAAACAGCATGGTAGTGGCATAAAATCAGACACATAGACCAGTGGAACAGAGTGGAGAGCCCAGATATGGACCCTCTTCAATAAATGGTGCTGGAAAAACTGGACAGCTATATGTAGAAGAATGAAACTCGACCATTCTCTTACACCGTACACAAAGATAAACTCGGAATGGATAAAAGACCTCAACGTGAGACAGAAATCCATCAGAATCCTAGAGGAGAACATAGGCAGTATCCTCTTCGATATCAGCCACAGCAACTTCTTTCAAGATCTGTCTCCAAAGGCCAAGGAAACAAAAGCAAAAATGTACTTTTGGGACTTCATCAAGATCAAAAGCTTCTGCACAGCAAAGGAAACAGTCCAACAAAACAAAACAAAATTGCAACCCATGGAATGGGAGAAGATATTTGCAAATGACAGTACAGACAAAAGATTGATATTCAGGATCTATAAAGAAGTCCTCAAACTCAACACAAACAAAACAGATAATCGTATCAAGAAATGGGCAGAAGATATGAACAGACACTTCTCCAATGAAGACATACAAATGGCTATCAGACACATGATAAAATGTTCATCATCACTAGCCATCAGGGAGATTCAAATTAAAACTACCTTGAGATATCACCTGACACCAGTTAGAATGGCCAAAATGGGCAAGAGTGGAAACAACATGTGTTGGTGGGAATTGAAGTTGATGCATCCACTTTGGAGAGCAGTGTGGAGATTCCTCAAGAAATTAAAAATAGAGCTTCCCTATGACTCTGCAATTGCACTACTAGGTATTTACCCCAAAGATACAGATGTAGTGAAAAGAAGGGCCATCTGTACTCAATGTTTATGTCCACAATGGCCACGTTCGCCAACTGTGGAAAGAACCAAGATGCCCTTCAATGGACGAATGGATAAGGAAGATGTGGTCCATATATTCGATGGAGTATTATTCCTCCATCAGAAAGGATGAATACCCAACTTTTGTAGCAACATGGACAGGACTGGAAGAGATTATGCTGAGTGAAATAAGTCAAGCAGAGAGAGTCAAGTATCATATGGTCTCACTTATTTGTGGAGCATAACAAATGATATGGAGGATTTGGGAGATGGAGAGGAGAAGGAAGTTGAGGGAAATTGGAAGGGGAGGTGAACCATGAGAGACTATGGACTCTGAAAAACAACCTGAGTGTTTTGAAGGGGCGGGGGGGCAGGAGGTTGGGGAACCAGGTTGTGGGTAATAGGGAGGGCATGTGTTGCATGGAGCACTGGTTGTTGTGCAAAAACAATAAATATTATTACACTGAAAAAAAAAAACAAAAAATACTAATGCTGTACTATATGGTGACTAACATAACATAATAAAAAAATTATTTAAAAAACACAAAACAATGATCCAAGAATGATTTTAACTTTTTTCCTGAACGTTTTCTAAGATATGGAAACTATTTCAGCAACAGAAACTTTTAATTTTGGGGTAAATGGAAATAGGTTAATATATTTTGCACTTTTTAGTTTAGGAGACTATTCAGACATCCAAATGTCAATATTAAGTAGGAGTTGTATTCATGAGTCATTTAGGGATGATATCTGTAATAGAAATATTTGTAACTGAGAATTAGCAGAGTATGGAAGCCAGGGAAGTAATGTGAATGAAGGAAAAAGGAAAGAATAAAACAGAATATCCCTATTCTACAAAGGATTTTTCATCTACGGTAAAAAATATGATAGTAAGGAAATCAAATGGAGTATCAGTGTAATGAGGTCCTTGTTGTTTAGACCAGAACTTAATACAGTGTGTGAGCATAGGTTTGTCACTCTAACAAATGTGCAGGCAGGTCTCCTATATTAAAAATAAACAATGCTATGGACATTGGGGAGGGGAGGCGAACCATAAGAGACTATGGACTCTGAAAAACAACCTGAGGGTTTTGAAGGGTCAGGGGTGGGAGGTTGGGGGAACAGGTGGTGGGTAATGGGGAGGGCACGTTTTGCATGGAGCACTGGGTGTTGTGCAAAAAGAATGAATACTGTTACGCTGAAAAAATAAATAAAATTGAAGAAAAAAAAACTTAACACTCCTTAAAAAAAAAAATAAACAATGAATGAATGAATGAATATAAATAAATAAATAAATAATACAATACATAGACATGGATGCAAATTGTGGGTAAGAGGAAATTTGTTTGAAGTTCTTAGAGAACTTGACACACTTTTCAGATAATTAAGATTTACATTCAAGAGCTCAAAATGAAGATAAGGAAGATTGTCTTGCAAGAATAAGAACAGATAATTTAATATAAAAAAGTTAAAAACCTGAACAGGTGATAATACTGGGAGTATAAATATTATTCCTGGGTAATGTGGAAGGCATACCTGCTACTAGTAATTATGATTACAGAAACAGTCACCACTAGATTTTTCCTCCAACATTAAGTTGTATAGGTTTTGGCATGGAATGTAGAGTTGTGTTCTAAAATTTGTATGGAACCAGAAAAAACCCTGAATAGTTAAAATGATGTTGATAAAGAAAAACCAGGCCTGGAGGCATCCCAATTCTGGACTTCATCCTGTATTACAAAGCTGTAATCAGTATATACAGTATGGTACTGGCGCAGAAACAGACACATAGATTAATGCAACAAGGTAGAGAACCCAGAAATGGACCGAGAACTATATGGTGAAATAATCTTCAACAAAGCAGGAAAAAAGAAAGTCTGTTCAGCAAATGGTGTTGAGGAAACTGGAAAGCAACATGTAGAAAAATAAAACTGAGCAGTTTTCTTACACCATACACAAAAATTCTTTCATTTTCTTTCAAAATGAAAGAACTATGGACATTGGGGAG
Organism: Meles meles; assembly: GCF_922984935.1. Lineage (NCBI taxonomy): Eukaryota > Metazoa > Chordata > Mammalia > Carnivora > Mustelidae > Meles > Meles meles. The sequence continues at coordinate 14,845,667 of NC_060068.1, forward strand.
GGGAGGCGAACCATAAGAGACTATGGACTCTGAAAAACAACCTGAGGGTTTTGAAGGGTCAGGGGTGGGAGGTTGGGGGAACAGGTGGTGGGTGATGGGGAGGGCACGTTTTGCATGGAGCACTGGGTGTTGTGCAAAAAGAATGAATACTGTTACGCTGAAAAAAAAAATAAATAAATAAAAAGGGGAAAAAAAAAAAAAAAGAAATAGGTATTAAATGAAAAAAAAAAAAAATGAAAGAACTAAGAATGAGACAGGAAATCATCAAAATCCTAGAAGAGAACAAAGGCAGTAATCTCTTTGACCTCAGCTAAAGTAACTTCTTAATAAACATGTCACCAGACACAAGAGAAACAAAAGCAAAAATGAACTCTTGGGACTTCATCAAGATTAAGTACAAGAAAGTAAACCATCAACAAAACTAAAAGGCAGCCTACGGAATGGGAGAAGATATTTGAAATGACATATATGGTAAAAGATTAGCATCCAAAATCTACAAAGAATTTACCAAACTCAACACCTAAAAAATAATTAATCCAGTTAAGAAATGGGCAGAAGACTAGAATAAACCTTTCTCAAAAGAAGACATCCAGGTGGCTAATAGATACATGAAAAGATGCTCAACATTACTCATCATCAGGGAAATACAAATCAAAAGCACAGTGAGATACCACCTCATACCAGTCAGACTGGCTGAATTCAATAACAGAAGAAACAACAGGTGTTGGTGAGAATGTGGGAAAAGGTAACCCCCTTGCATTATTGGTGGGAATGCAAATTGGTGCAGTCACTCTGGAAAACAGCATGGAGGTTCCTCAAAAAGTTAAAAATAGTACTACTCTAGGATCCAGCAATTGCACTTCTAGGTATTTACCCAGATAATACAAAAAATAAGAATCAAAAGTGATACATAAATGTGATGTTTATAGCAGCATTATTTATAATATAAATTATAGAGCATCCCAAGTGTCTCTCAACTGATGAATGGATAAAGAAGTGGTATATATACACAATGGAATGTTACTTAGCTATAAAATAAAATCTTGTTGTTTGCAATGATGTGGGTGGAGTACAGGGTATTAATTTACGCTCAAGAATTTAGTCAGAGTGGGGCGCCTGGGTGGCTTGGTGGGTTAAATCCTCTGCCTTTGGCTCAGGTCATGATCCCCGGGTCCTGGGATCGAGCCCCGCATCGGGCTCTCTGCTCAGCAGGGAGCCTGCTTCCTCCTCTCTCTGCCTGCTTCTCTGCCTATTTGTGATCTCTGTCTGTCAAATAAATAAATAAAATCTTAAAAAAAAGAATTTAGTCAGAGAAATGCAAATATTATATGATTTCACTCATGTGGAATGAAAAATAAAAAACAAATGAATAAAGTGGGGGTAAAAAAGGAAAGAGATAAACCAAGAAACCAACCCTTAACTATACAGAAAAAAAAACATGGTTATTGGAGGGGAGTGAGTGTGATGATGGGTGAAATAAGTGATGAGATATAAAGAGTGCACTTTTGATGAGCACTAGGTATTGTATGGAAGTGTTTAATCACTATATTGTACAAATGACAGTAATATTACACTCTATGCTGATTAACTGGGATTTAAATTAACACTTAAAAAAAAAGAGTATCTGACCATATCATCAAGTGAACATAGGTAAGATCTACCCATAATAACTTGGGTTCCCTTATGTCCATCAAATAACAGGATTGGGTTTGTCCCTGAACAATTTCTTATGAGATGAAATTGATGTATCCAAGATTGGGCGTCAGAAACACTTGAAGTACCATAACTTATACAAGAAAATCTCCATGTGCCACTAATGTTGTATTCATGTCTCTCCACCATCTCATACTTAGGGCAAAGTAAGGGATTCACTAATAACTAGCAGATAGAAAAGGAAAAATATTGAAACATGAAGAATTGGTGTTGTAGCTTTGTAGGTTATGGCTTTGAAAGACAGTAGTGATGGAAAATAGGTCCAATAATTAGAACTTTTCATATGCACCTGATCTTCACTTTTTGTGGAAGAGAAATGCTTCAAAGTTAGAATAACTCTAATAGCCTTGTGTAGTGACAACCGACTTGGCAGATTGCCTAGAAATATGGATGTAGCATAGCTGATAAGTTGGAAACTGGGACTACTTGTAGTATGTGAGTGGACACATTGCAGTGGCCATTAAATGAGAGTATCTAGGTATTTCATGAAAACACTCCTAAGGGAACATCCACTAAAGGTAAAGTACTAAACAAAATAGGAAAAAAAGATTATTCTTTTGATATTGCTGGTAAATGGGCATAATAATGTAGTATTTGCCATCTTTTCAAGGGTGGAGTTTATGAAGAGGCCCCACGTCATGGACTCCTACTCACCAATGTTGATCTAAATACCATCACTGACAAGTTTACAACTAGTTAGTGATAAAAGATCAAAGCTGAGCCTGATGAGACACGATCTCAGCAAGACACCACCATTGGTCAATTGATGCCAGAATAATATTTTAGATCATTTGTTCATGATATAAATTCATTTTGATTGATAGAATAGATAGATAGATAGAGGCAAATAAATTTTACAGAAGTGGAGTATTCCTTGCCCCCATGACATTAAGCACTGCAACTGAGGGCTTGTAGTATGTTTTATCCACTCACACTGGAAAGTATGCAACATTTCATCAGATCAAAAAATTCAAAAGCACAGGAGGTGTAACAGTGGGCACATCACCATGGGTTCACTGCTGTATCACACACTGTACTACCCAAAATTTTCCAGTATGAATGCACATTGAAACAGTTTGTTGAAGACACCACTGAGGTGACACTTTAGATTGTTAGGGATGACACCCTATGTGGGTAAGGAGTCCTTTTCCTAAAAGTATTATTTTAAATCATTGTATGTTAGAGGATTTTGTATATTCATTTGGCAGAATATATAGGTCTAATAATCAAGACATGGTGGTGTGACAACATTTAACATTGTAACTAGTGGCTAACTGGGAATATTTGTGCTTACACCTCCCTCAACTAGCTAGATGAGAGTTTCTGTTTACCAAAGGGTGAACAATGCTATCATGGGGAACTATGAAAATTCCATTGCATTTTTTAGAATTTTATTTTATTTTTTCAGTATTCCAAGATTCATTGTTTATGCACCACACCCAGTGCTCCATGCAAGACGTGCCACCCTTAATACCCATCACCAGGCTGACCCAATACCCCACCCCTCTCTCCTCCAAAACCCTCAGTTTGTTTCTCAGAGTCCACAGTCTCGCATGGTTTACCTACCCCTCTGATATCCCCCAACTCACTTCTCCTCTCATTCTCCCAATGTTCTCCATGTTATTTCTTATGCTTCACAAGTAAGTGAAACCATATGATAATTGATTTTCTCTGCTTGACTTATTTCACTCAGCATTATCTCCTCCACTCCCATCCATGTTGATACAAAAGTTGGGCATTCATCCATTCGATGGAGACTTAATACTCCATTGCATATATGGACCATATCATTTTATCCATTCGTCCTTTGAAGGGCATCTTGGCTCTTTCCACAGTTTGGCGACTGTGGCCATTTCTGCTATGAACATTGGGTTACAGATGGCCCTTCTTTTCACTACCTCTGTATCTTTGGTGTAAATACCCACTAGTGAAATTGTAGGGTCATAGGGTAGCTCTATTTTTAATTTCTTAAGGAATCTCCACACAGTTTTCCAAAGTGGCTGCACCAACTTGCATTCCCACCAAAAGTTTAAGAGAGTTCCCCTTTCTCCACATCCTCTCCAACACTTGTTGTTTACTGTCTTGTTAATTTTGGCCATTCTAATTGATTTAAGGTGGTATCTCAATGTGGCTGCACAGCAAAGGAAACAGTCAGCAAAACAAAGAGGCAACACACGGAATGGGAGAAGATATTCACAAATGACACTACAGACAAAGGGCTGATATCCAAAATCTATAAAGAACTCCTCAAATTTAACTTTCAAAAAACAGAGAATCATGTCCAAAAATGGGCAGAAAACATGAACAGACACTTCTCCAAAGAAGACATACATTTAGCTAACAGACACATGAAAAAATGTTCATCATCATTAACCATCAGGGAGATTCAAATCAAAACCACATTAGGATACCACCTTACACCATTGTATTTTAAGATATTTCTGTTCCCTAAGAACTCTGAGCTGATCATGCTAAGTAATAAGCAAAGAGAGAAGTCACCAAGGTAACTGACCTTGTCAGTAGGAGATATCAGAGCTACTATTGAATAGAAAGTTTGGGGAAGAATATGTTTTGCTACCCAAGTGATACGTTTGGATATCTCATTGGATCTCTCATGGTACATTCTTGTCCGATTTTAAACAGTAAGAGGACAAATATATTAAGCAAAGGAATAAAATTCCAGGTTACATTACAGGTAAACTATTTGTCCCTTCCTTGTAGAGTCAGCATCTGGTTTTTCAATTAACTTTCCCTTTCAATTTCTTCTAGAGAAATAAGGGCTGTTACATACTGTAAATTGTCTTAGAAGAGATACTAGTAATTATGTTTATTTGTTTTATGTTACATACTATTCCATAATACTATTCTGTCAGAAAAGTGTTTCTCCCAGTAATTATACATTAAGTCCACATGACATGTAATGAATATATTCTTGGAAAAATGATGGATTGATTCCCCCAGTGCTTGGGAATGCTGCCAGCACATAGACTTCAGCTATCAGTCCACTGCAGACTCTACTGAAATGAGCTTTGATCAGAAGAACTATTTCATTCAAGATAACCCTCACTTCCTGACTATAGCAGGCACTGTATTGTCAATGTGGGATCTTAAAGATGAGCCATAGTCTCAACACGGGTACATTATAAATCACCCTGTGGTTTCACTGAAGAGCTCTGCAGAGCTCACATTGCAATTTAACTCCCTCTCTATTTCTCCCCCCAACCAGTTATTAATCTTTAAAAATTCTCAGTAGGTTTCATAGATTCTAATATTTGAATATGTTTAATGGAGAACTAATTTGCATCATGGAAATCCTAACCCATAGCCAGCACCTCTTCACTACTTTGAGTGTTTTTGAATGTCAAGGTATAGAATGTTTATATAAATGATATACTAAAAATGTATCTGTATAAGTCCTACTTAATATTCATAAGGGTACAGTTTATATAATTTGATGGTGGATTAAGATGAGAGAGATAATTAGTATCTTTAAGCCATGAAAATTTTACACAGAGAATAAAATTTTACATAGAGAATAACTACAGTTCCAAGTAGAATTTATGAAAAATGTTATCATTTTTTATTCCCTTGTGTCAATAGACAAAATACACATTGTTACAAAACTACAGAGTAAAATATGATCAAATCTCACTTATATTCATAATCTCCTCATGTAATGGCATACATATCAATATTTTATGCTCTATCATTAAACATAATTCTTGAATTGTTAAGGATTTTGAGAATTAGAGAAACTTCAAACATAAAACATTTCCTCAATTTTGGAAGTGGATATGATTAGGCAGCCATAAATGGATTTTAATCTTAAATTTTAAAGAGAAATCTATGAGTTTAAAATGGAGATATAGATATAATAGTAATTTTATGAAAATGACCTTTGTAGAATTATTTTATGTCCATTATATGCCATCTTAAGTTATATTTCTGTAACAAAATACCTCAATATTGGAATAGTTAACCAAAAAAATCACATTATGCCCTAGTAACCTCCATGGCTCAGTGATAGTTTTGTTTATCATTATCTTTATTTAGAATCTCAGGTTGAAAGAATGAAATATTCTTTGGGATTTTGTCAAGTTTGTTGCAAAGGGACAAATATACCTAGCCAAAAAATACATAATAGGTCTTAACATTTTTACTTGGAAATGTTCATTTTATTTCTGTTCACATATTTTGACCAAAAAATAAAGGCCAAGCCTGGTATAAAGGAAGGCTAGTGGGACAATTCTTCTGTAGTTTTGGACTCTGATAGGATAAGATCATACCAACAGTTACTGCCATATAAATAAAATATTACAAAGTCTTGGTAATCCACTAACTTTCTCTATTGGGATACTTGTCAGCAGAAAATTATTAGCTTCTCTTCATGTCTTCTCTTCAAGGCACAAGAAAAAAGATTAATTGTTGGGGCAAGCATCCAATTAAGGGGATAGTAATTTCCCATAGTGTTAGGAATAAATCTCTGTTGATTGTAGGTATGTAAAGTTTTCTTGTCCTCAAGAGAGATCAGAAGATAGGTCCAATTGCCAAATGGGAAAACCAGGTCCCAAAGGTCCTAGGATAATAGGCAATAAGATAAGATAGAACCAATCTTCACTACAACATAAACAATGCCATCATGGAAATATTGTTCTATCTTGGAGACACAGTAAAATAGATGCTGCCATAATTGCCATGATATATTTGTGTGTAATTGTGTCATCATAGGAGAAATAAAGGCCAACCTTTAACAAAGAAGCCAAATTGGCCCCATATTTAAAATAATGGGATCTGATCTTCATTATTTCCCTTCTTGCATGTGGGGTTGGCTTAATTTGTTGCTAATTCTCCAGTTCTTTAAGGTGTAGAGACAGCTGGTGTATTCTGGATTTTTCAATTTTTTTGAGGGAAGCTTGGATGGCTATGTATTTCCCCCTTAGGACTTTCTTTGCTGTATCCCATGGGTTTTGGACCGAAGTGTCTACATTCTCATTGGTTTCCATGAATTGTTTAAGTTCTTCTTTGATTTCCTGGTTGATCCAAGCATGCCTTTTTTTTTTTTTAACATATATCACTTTATTTTTTTTTCTTTTCAGCATAACAGTGTTCATTATTTTTGCACCACACCCAGTGCTCCATGCAACACATGCCCACACTAATACCCACCACCTTGTTCCCTCAACCTCCCACCCCCCGCCCCTTCTAGACCCTCAGGTTGTTTTTCAGAGTCCATAGTCTCTCATGGTTCACCTCCCCTTCCAATTTCCCTCAACTCCCTTCTCCTCTCCATCTCCCCATGTCCTCTATGTTATTTGTTATGCTCCACAAATAAGTGAAACAATATGATACTTGACTCTCTCTGCTTGACTTATTTCACTCAGCATAATCTCTTCCAGTCCCGTCCATGTTGCTACAAAAGTTGGGTATCCAAGCATTCTTAACCAAGGTGGTCGTTAGCTTCCAGGTGTTTGAATTCCTTCTAAATTTTCCTAGTGGTTGAGCTCCAGTTTCAAAGCATCGTGATCTGAGAATATGCAGGGAATGATCTCAGTCTTTTGGTATCAGTTGAGTCCTGATTTGTGACTCAGTATGTGGTCTTCTGGAGAAGGTTCCATATGCACTTGAGAAGAATGAATACTCTGTTGTTTTAGGGTGGAATGTTCTGTATATGTCTATGAGGTCCATCTGGTCCATTGTGTCATTCAATGCTCTTGTTTCTTTATTGATTTTCTGCTTGGATGATATGTCTGTTACTGACAGTGGCGTGTTAAGATCTCCTGCTATTAATGTATTCATATCAATATGATTCTTTATCCTGATTGACAGTTTTCTTATGTAACTGGCTGCTCCCATATTGGGGGCATAAATATTTACAATTGTTAGATCATCTTGGTGGATAATCCCTTTAAGAATTATATAGTGTCCTTCTGTACCTCTGCCTAGTCTTTAGTTTAACAGCTAATTTATCTGATATGAGAATAGCCACCCCAGCCTTCTTTTGAGGCCCATTGGCATGAAAGATGCTTCTCCATCCCTTCACTTTCTGTCTGGGTGTATCCTTAGGTTCAAAATGGGTCTCTTGTAGACAACATATGGATAAGTCCTGTCGTTTTGTCCAATCTGCAACCCTGTGTCATTTTATGGGCGCATTTAGGCCATTCATGTTGAGAGTGCTTATTGAGAGATACATTTTTATTGCCATCGTGCTACCTGTGAAGTCGTTGTTTCTATACTTTGTCTCCATATATTTTTTTTTTATTTTTTATCTCCATATATTTTTGTTCAATGATATTCTTGGGGTTTTTACTCTTTTATAGAACCCCCCCTTAATATTTATTTCAGTGGTAGCTTGGTGGTCCCATGCTCTTTTAAACCTTGCTTGTCTTGGAAGCTTTTTATCTCTCATCCATTTTGAATGTCAGTCTCGCTGGATAAAGTATTCTTGCTGCATGTTCTTCTAATTTAGTGCCCTGAATATGTCTTTCCAGCTCTTTCTGGCTTGCCAGGTTTCTGTGGACAGGTCTGATGTTATTCTGATGGGCTTTCCTCTGTATGTAAGGTATTTCTTCCCCCTAACTGCTTCAAGAACTCCTGTCTAAAATATGATTCATCATTTTCACAATCAGGTGTCTCAAGGTCTTTCAAGATTCTATGATCTTGGGGGCAGACCTTTTCTGCCTCTAGGACATGATCACAGGTTCCATTCCCCAGATTGGGAAAATTTTTTTTAAAGGTTTCATTTATTTACTTGACAGACAGAGATCAGAAGTAGGCAAAGAGGCAGGCAGAGAGAGAGGAGGAAGCAGGCTCCCTGCCAAGCAGAGAGCCCGATGCGGGGCTCGATCCCAGGACTCTGGGATCATGACCTGAGCCGAAGGCAGAGGCTTTAACCCACTGAGCCACCCACGCACCCCCAGATTGGGAAAATTTTAATGGAGAATTTGTTCAACTATATCTTCTAGTCTTCTTTCTTTCTCCTCCCCCTCAGGGATTCCAATAATCTGATGTTGGGATGTTTCATGGCATCCTTTACTTCCCTAATTCTGTTTTCATGGCTTCTAAGCTGTTTATTCCAGGCCTCTTCCTGGTCATTTTTCTCTATCATTTTGTTCTCTGGATCACTAATTCTATCTTCTCCCTCAGTTACCCTAGATGTTTGAGAATTTAGATTAGATTGGAACTCATTGATAGCATTTTTAACTTCTTCCATGGTGGCTTTCACTTCTGCCCTAATTGATTCCACGTTGTCATTAATGGTTTTCTCCAACCTAGCCATTGCCTGGGTATTTACCCCAAAGATACAGAAGTAGTGAAAAGAAAGGCCATCTGTACCCCAATGTTTGTAACAGCAATGGCCACATTCGCCAAACTGTGGAAAGAACCAAGATGCCCTTCAACAAACAAATGGATAAAGAAGATGTGGTCCATATATGCAATGGAGTATTGTGCCTCCACCAGAAAGATGAATTCCCAACTTATATCAACATGGACAGGACTGGAAGAGATTATGCTAAGTGAATTAAGTCAAGCAGAGAGAGTCAATTATCATATGGTTTTACTTATTTGTGGAGCATAGGGAGTAATATGGAGTACATGGGGAAATGGAGATGAGAAATTATTTGGGAGAAATTGGAGGGGGATATGAACCATGAAAGAGTGTGGACTCTGAGAAACAAACTGAGGGTTTTGTAGGGGAGGGGCTTGGGGAGTTGGTTGAGCCTGGTGGTGGGTATTGTGGAGGGCACTTATTGCATGGAGCACTGGGTGTGGTGTATAAACAATGAATTCTGGAACACTGAAAAGAAGTTAAAAAATGGTATCTGGTTAATGCAGATTTTACCAATAAATTAAGTTTCCAAACTCATGCACAGTCTCCAATTAGATAAAATACCTCATGCTTAAGACTGCGTAGTGTATTTTCACAAACGGACTTACTAACAGCAACATGTCAATTTAGTGCCACAACAGAGGGTAATATATCTTCATTGGTTTCTTTTTTTCTTATTTTTTTCTTATTATGTTCAATTAGCCAACATGAAGTACACCATTAATTTTTGATGTAGTGCTCAATGATTCATTAGTTTTGTATAACACCCCATTCTCATCATATCGTGGGTCCTCCTTAATACCCAACACCCAGTTACCCCATTCCTCCACCCCACTCCCTTCTGTAAACCTCACTTTGGTTTCCAGAGTCCAGGGTCTCTCATAGTTTGTCTTTCTTTCTGATTTCTTCCCATTCAGTTTTCCCTCCATTCCCCTGTTTTTATCTGTACTATTGCTATGTTCCACGTATGAGTGAAACCATATGATAATTGTCTTTCTCTGCTTGACTTGTTTCACTTAGCATAATCCCCTCCAGTTCCATCTATGTTGATACAAATGGTGGGTATTCATGCTTTCTCATGGCTGAGTAATATTCCATTGTATATATGACCCACATCTTCTTTATCCATTCACCTGTTGAAAGACATCTCAGCTCCTCCCACAGTTTGGCTACTGTGTACATTCCTACTGTGAACGTTGGTATATGTGTGCCTCTTGTTTTTACTACATCTGCGTCTTTGGGGTAGTAGTGCAATTGCTAGATGGTATGGTATCTGTAATTTTAATGTCTTGAGGAACCTCCATACTGTTTTCCAGAGTGGCTCTACCAGCTTGTGTTCCCACCAACAGTCGAAAAGGTTTCCCCTTTCTCCACATACTCACTAACACCTCTTGTTTCCTACCTTGTTAATTTTAACCATTCTGACTTGTGTGAGGTGGTATCTCATTGTGTCTTTCATTTGTATTTCGCTGATAGCAAGTGATGTGGAGCATTTTTTCATGTGTCTGTTGGCTGTTTGTATGTCTTCTTTAGAGAAGTGACTGTTCATGTCTTCTGCCCATTTTTTAACTGGATTATTTGTTTTTTGAGGAACTGAGTTTGATACATTCTTTCTAGATCTTGGATATCAGTCCTTTATTTCCAATGTGATTTGCAACTTGCAATAATCTTCTTCCATTCTCTGGGTTGCATGGGTTGCATCTTAGTTTTGTTGACTGTTTCCTTTGCTGTGCAGAAGCTTTTTCATCTAGAGGGAAGTACATAGTGGCTCTTCATTAGTTTCTTCTTCTTTATTTTTTAAAGATTTTGTTTATTTATTTGACAGAGAGAGAGAGCAAGAGAGGGAACACAAGCAGGGGGAGTGGTATAGGGAGAAAGAGACCTCCGACTGAACAGGGAGCCTGACATGGGGCTCTATCCCAGGACCCCAGGATCATGACCTGAGCCAGACACTAAATGACTGAGCCACCCAGGTACCACTCTTCATTGGTTTCTAACAAATCATTATATATTCCAAGTATTGTCACAGATGATGTGTTCATTTATGAACTTAAGCATGTTCATTGATGAAAATTAATTCAGTTTCTCACAATTTGTGTATTTTTCTGTATATTTGATTTGTGAACTTTTCCATAAAAAGTAGTTTTGTATAATTATCAATACACCATACATTTTACTTTTTAAGATTTATTTATTTGACAGAGAGAGAGAGAGAACACAAGCAGGAAGAGAGGCAGGGAAAGAAGCAGGCTCCCCACTGAGCCTGACGTGGGGCTTGATCCTAGGACCCTGAGATCATGACCTGAGTTGAAGGCAGCAGCTTAACCCACTGAGCCACCCAGGCGCCCCCCATTTTACTTTTTTAATGTAAATATTAACATCTAAATATTATAATCATTCTTTTCTTTTAACCTGCATAGAGTCATCATAAAATATATAATAATGTTTACCTCTCCTCTTGATTAAAATTTGTTCATCTAACAGGTGAATATTTCAGTCTATATCAATGTGTTTGCTTTGGGATGTTTATGGAAAAACTTGGTGGAAAAAACTCTACATTTGTTATTGAATTAATTTATGTTCTTCTTAACAATGTATGATAATTTCAGTTTCAGTTCCTCCTAACTAATGTAGAGTTCCAACAACTGATCTTCAAAGTTCTTCTACTTAATATTATTTTTATTTGAATTTTAAAAATTTTATCTGTTTGGTGGTGCCTGGGTGGTTTAGCCAACTGAGCATCTGACTCTTGATTTCAGCTCAAGTCATGATCTCAGGGTGGTGAAATCAAGTCCCGTGTTGGGGTCCCTAGTCAACAGGAAGTGTGTTACTGTCCCTCTGCCCCCTCCTTTGGCTCACTCCTGTTTCTCACTTCTCTCTCAAATAAAAAATAAAATCTTAGAAAAATAAAATTACAAATCTTTGACCACATGAGTAATGATTATTTTCCCTTCAGCTTTTGTTTTTATCTTTTACATTCTTTAGGCTAAGATTTAAAGAGATCCTATCTTTTAATTCAGTTTAAATCCCGTGGACTGTATTTATGATGATGGCTTGCATTCACTCTACATGACCCTCCGTATGCTCTGGTTAATCTCCTTGCAGCCCCATACCCATTTAAGCCTAACATCCTTTGTTCTGATCACATGCTTCTTTATGGGACTGGGGAAAAAGTAATAACTAGTGAACGGAACCATTTTAATTGGTAAACTTTACTGGATTTTTAAATTTCAAGAACAGTTGTATTCATATACAGTCCTGTCAATGTTTTTCTTTATAGATAACTATTATATACCATTGTCATTTTCCTGAAACCTTGAATGTCTTCCATTTCCACATTACTTTAATCTGATTACTTGTGTTCTATTTTAATAAAAATATTAAAATCTTTAAAACACTTCCAAATCTGAGTTATTGCCACACATTCACCTACAAATTTCCATGTATTCATTGTATTCCATCCTGTCAGTGTGGAGATATTATGCACACATGCAGGTAAGGCCACCTTTTCCTCATGTAAACAAAATTCCTATCCCCTCACCTATGCCAACAAAATATCAATGCTCAGTCCTGTTCATACTACAAGAAACATTTGACAAATCCATTATTCCCTGCTCAGTGGTGTGGTTTATAACTTGTCTTAAAGAACTCTTGATTTTTTTTTTCTTCATCTTTATTCATGACTCCTTTTCCTTTTCTTGAAAAGTTTCTCCCAATTTTTTGACGCTGGAGTTTCCCACAATTCAATGTTTTCTTTCTTCTATTTAGGGATTAAATTTCAGAAATATCATATACTTTTTGTTTGTTTGTTTGTTTCTCCAAGTCTTTGCCTTTCTGTGCCAACTCTCAAATTTAATTCTCTATCTAAGATATTCCTTCTAGATATAGCTATATATTTTTAACCACCATCTTTATGTCTACCTTTGGGAGATTTGGGCGTCTAATACAATCTCAATATTTCAAGATTGAGATCCTTATCCTGTCCACCTACTGAATGTCCCTACCTGGTTTACAAGATGGGAATTACATATTCTCAGATTCTAGATGTTACCTTTTATCTCTGTTGTCAACAATGGAGCCAGTGCAATCCAGTAAAACCTAGAAATTTGTCCTCTGGTCAAAACTCTTCAGAGACTCCTTATTTCACACATAGCCTTCACAGTGGTGTATAAACCTGATAAATTGAGTCTATTCTCTTCACTTCTAATTGAGCAGGACCTCCTACTGCTTTTTCCATCATTCCACAAGTTTCATACTGGCTGCCTTTTTGCATTCAAACAGGCCAAGAATGTCACTCTGTAAGGTCATTGTCTGATCTCTTCTATCAGAGTGTCTTCTCCACATATGTCTATATAGCCTAAAATTTCTTTCCATTTTCTGATCACACATTAGCTCTTTTAAAATGCAAACTTTTAAGAACTCCCAAACCACTGTGTCTTACAGATTTTATTTTGTATTATTTCCATATTATTCATTACTTTAACATTAACTCAGTTTATGTAAGTGTCAACCTCCTAAAATGTTAGCTCACCATTGTTAGAAATCTTGTGTGTTTTTCTTACTAATGTATCCACAAAAATTTGAATAATTCCTAGTAATCAGCCAATACATATTTGATTAATGGATTAAACAATCTAGGTTAATGCACACTGTAATGTCTAATGTTGAAAATTTGTTTATATTTTTTATTTTATTTTATATGAGTGGAACTGCAAATAGCAAAGATTAGAGTTAATTGAATTCGAGGAAATGGAGATGATAGGTGAGTCATAAAGAAAATTGAATTAAGGGATAATTAAGATAGTTGGAAGACAAAGAAAATTGTAGAACACTATGGTTAAAAAATTAACAAAAGAATTTGTAGAAAAAAAAAACTTTTGCATACTAAATATAGAGGCATTATATCCAGAATCCAAATGGCTTCTGTTGGCTCATTCAGCAAGTGACAGAACCAAAATATTTGATTTTTATTTCCTTATTTTTTATGATTTTATTTATTTGTCAAACAGAGAGAGAGAGAGAGTGCACAGGCAGGAAGAGTGGTAGGCAGAGGCAGAGAGAGAAGCAGGTTCCCCTCCAAATAAGGAGCCGGATGTGAGACTCAGTCCCAGGATGCTGGGATAATGACCTGAGCTAAAGGCAGCTGCTTAACCAAATGAGCCATCCAGGCATCCCCAAATATTTTATTTTTAAATAATTCAACAAGATGAACTTTATATCCTTTCCTTATGCTGTACATAATAGGTTGGATGAACAACTGTATAGAATACAAGCACTAAGAGAGAATATCAGTTGCTAACTTAAATAAACCCCTGAATCAGCACCAGGGGAAAACCCAAATCAAACCAAACAAAACTAAAACAAACAAACAAACAAACAATGATGAATGGGTGAAGAATACGCAGACAGAAGTCTTTGGACTCTCCCTTAGTAGATAGCATTTTCGGAACAGTAGACACTATGTGAAAATATGAGAGAAGAATGGAGATAAAACAGACAAAACTCAATGAAGAAATAATGACAACTACTTGGATCTCAATCCATCACTCACCTAAGCAAAAAAACAATGAGTAAGAAGGGACCATTTAGTGTAGGGGCCTGGTTAGCCAGAGGAACTTACTTGTAAACCCCAGATATAGGGGTGGGCCAGGCCAGATAGCCGTATCTAATCAGTGGGGTGTGCATATATTAACTGTGGTGAGTTGAAATCTCATTGGCCACCTGTGTGTGGGCCGGGCTCAACCACCTCTATAAAGGTTAGTCTGTGAGGCTGGGGAGTAGTAGGAGTTAGAATAGCTGTTGGAGTAGTGGGAGGAGTTAGAATAGCCGTTGGAGTAGTGGGAGGAGTTAGAATAGCCATTGGAGTAGTGGGAGGAGTTAGAATGGCCGTTGGAGTAGTGGGAGGAGTTAGAATAGCCATTAGAGAAGCAGGAGGAGTTAGAATAGCAGTTAGAATAGCCATTAGAGTAGCTGTTAAAGTAGCCTTTCGGAGCCATTAGAGTAGCCATTAGGGTAGCTTTTGGGAGCCATTAGGGTAGTCATAGGAGTGATAGTGGTGGGATCGTCAGGAGTATTGGAGCTTGAGGATAATCAGGAGCATCAGGAGCAGCATTGCTGGGAGCGGCACCACCCCAAGCAGCAGCGCCGCCACGAGTTTTCTCGCTGCCTGCCACCCACCTCGCTGCAGCCCCGCCATGACCAGCCTCGCTGCCCTGAGCCACGGCCTTGCCAGAGCGGCCTCGCCCAAGCAGCCTAACTGGAGCACGTCATTCCAGGGAGCGGCCTCTTCAGTGAGCGGCCTGGTCCAGAGCGGCCTCTTCATCATTGGGAGCAGCCTTCATCCAGCGTGTGGCCTCGTCCAGAGTGGTCTTGTCTGGGGAACAGCCTTGCTCTCCTTGTTGGAGTGGCATCATGGGGAGCAGAGTCTGTGTCATCAGGGTTGTCGTCCTCATCATCCTCACCTCTTTGTAATCAGGAGTGGCATCCTCGTCGTCATTGCCTCTTCATAAGAGAGAGCCCCGACCAGTCGGTTTGATTTTTGATGCTTGGCATGAAATAAAGCTTTGCTTGATTTTCGCTTTGTGTCAGTCTCATTCCTTTGACCACGGACCCTAACATTTAGAAGAACTGACACACCAGACTGGATACCTTGGGGATATGAGAGCGCTGTGGATGTTTGAAGAATTCAAGACATCCCACTGCTGAGCCAAGTACTAGTGGCCATGTTGATGCATATGTCCCTCTTCATTATGATTTCAGAGTGCAGAGAGTGTCAGATGATCACATAACAATCCTAGAACTTCACGGTGAGCAAGGTTCTTTCTGTGTAGATCAAAGAAACCATACAGAGGAAATAAAGAATGATAATGAGGGGAGACAAGATGGCAGGGAATCAGGAGGAGGTGCCATTTCAACCTGTACCCTAAAGTGAGCTGATTACCTACCGAAGAACTCTGATCACCCATCAAATCAGCCTGAGATCAGAATTATACATGTCTGGATCTCTACATAGGCATAAGATTCCAGTGGGCAGGTAAAGCAGAGTGGGAATGTCAGACTGATATTGGAAGATAAACAAAAGAGGGAGGGATCCACCAGAGGTGACTGATTGGAAAGTAATACCCCAATACGAGAGTGCTCTGCATCTGGGGACCAGCATTATCTTGGAGTCTGGTTGAAAGCACTCAAAAAGAATAAAAGGTCGCAGGGGGAAATTGTGGGAATTGGGGCCGTTAGGGACAGGGGCTTAAGTCCCCGAACCCAGGACAGCCTCACCTGGTGCTGAGCCAGAGAGAGTTCGGCGGAGAAACCAGCTTTTGGCCCCTGAGCCACCAGCGTGCCAGAAAGTGCATGGGGTCTGGCTCCTGTGAGGGGCTGGGAGCCTTGCCAGCTGGCAGAAGCACAGCCTTTTTGCAGTACCCACGCGAGTGCTGTATCCTGCTATCAGAGTCTGAGTTGCGCCCCGTGTCCTGCCCTGAGAGAGGTGCACGCAGGTGCCAGCCTGGTGCTCTCGGACCCAGAAAGACCAGGCACTCCTAGCCCAGGCCAGTGGGAAAATCTCAGTGTGCAATCGCTGCTTGGAACCTCTCTGGTGGTCCTGAGCTGCCCAGATAGCCGCGTTATTGTGGTTTTGGGTACAAGCAGGAGTTCCTGTGTCCCCAGGGACCGTGACTCAGAACATGCTCAGCCACCGGTTGAGGGGGAAATTATGAGCTCTGCAGCACCCAGAGGGAAACAGACTGGGGCTTCTCTCACACAGGGAGGTCTGGGTGCATTTTGCTTTCCTCCAAACCTCCAAAAACCATCAAAACCTGTCAAGACAAGAGAAAAAAAAAACTCAAAATGAACAAACAAACATAAAAACCTCCAAAGAACAAAAGCATGAAAAACCGGTTTCCACAGAGCCCACAGCCTTGAGGGGGTCAGGAGGATTAACTCAGGGAACATAGCCTAAAAACCCAAGTGGCAGGCCCCTCCCCCAGAAAGCCAACCAGGAAAAAAAAAGACAAAAAAAAGATGACAAGAGAACAACCACCACAACTTCATAGATACAACTTTTATTTTTAATTCGTTCCCACTATTCTGATTCATTATTTAAATATAGATAATTTTTAACCTATTTACCATCACAGTGAGATGTCCAGTACATCAAATTCCATAATAACTTTCTAACCTGAACATTATGATACACATACCCGTGTTTTTCTTATGCTTTTCTATTTTTAAATTTTTTAAAAATTTACTTAAGTTTAGTTTATACATTTTTATTTTATTGTTTAACATTCATATAGAGTTAAACTTCAAGGTAATACCCTTTCCCCAATCAATGCTACCCCTATAGGTAAACCAATTTTTAATATCCCTTTATCTTAGGAAAGTTGACTTCTTTAAAAAGATATCAAGATACATCCAGGAAGAATCAAAATAACCTTGCTCACGGTGACTGACAAATTATAACCATTCTCGCAACTTTTTCTTCCACCAGTGCTTCTGTGTATTTGTGTTTGTCCTGATAGTATATAAATCTTATACTTGGGATTCTTTGACAAGGTTCTTTTTTGCTTTTTGCTTTTATATATATATATATATAAAAGCAAAAAGCAAAAAGCAAAAAGAAAAAAAGATATATATATATATAGCAATACTATAATATAGTATATACCATAATATAGATATATAATATATTATATATTATATACATTATATATATTATATATAATATAATATATATACATATATAATATATATACATTATATATATTATATGTATAATATATTATATATATTGTATACATTATATATAGATATCTACATATAATACATATAGATATATATAGCTATACTATATAATAGATATATATTATATATCTATATATCTATATATATATACATATATATCTATATATATATCTATATATATCTATATATCTATATATATATACATATATATCTATATATATATCTATATATATCTATATATCTATATATATAATACAATATATTTATATATTATATATCTATTATATAAATATATTGTATTATTATAAATGTATATATATAATGAATTTTATACATTATACACATTATATATAATTATATAATGTATGTAATTATATATAATTGTATATTATACAATTATATATAAAGCGTAGAATGTATATGTATACGTATACATTATATATAATTATATATAATATATAAAATGTATATGTATATGTATATGTATAATGTATATGTATATATGTATGATATATATGTATATATGTATTATATACATTATACACATTATACATATATACATAAATAAAATGTATATGTATATTTATATGTATATGTGTATATGTATAATATATATATGTATTATATACATTATACACATTATACACATATACATTATATACATATATACATACAATTATATATGTATATAATGTATATATAATATATAATATATTATATATCTATATTATAGTATAGCTATATATATGCCCTCTTGTCATATACTTGTTTTTTCAATTTATTTTAATTTCTTTCAGGGTAACAGTATTCATTGTTTTTGCAAGACACCCAGTGCTCCATGCAATACGTGCCTTCCCTATTACCCACCACCTGGTTCCCGAACCTCCCACCCCCCCCCTTCAAAACCATCAGGGTGTTTTTCAGAGTCCATAGTCTCTCATAGTTCATCTCCCCTTCCAATTTCCCTCAACTCCCTTCTCCCCTCCATCTCCCCATGCCCTCCATGTTATTTGTTATGCTCCACAAAGAAGTGAAACCGTATGATACTTGACTCTCTCTGCTTGACTTATTTCACTCAGCATAATCTCTTCCAGTTCCATCCATGTTGCTAAAAAAGCTGGGTATTCATCCTTTCTGATGGACGCATAATAATCCATCGTGTATATGGGCCACATCTTCCTTATCCATTTGTCCATTGAAAGGCATCTTGTTTCTTTCCACAATTTGGTGACCACGGTAATTACTGCTATAAACATTGGGGTACAGATAGCTCTTCTTTTCACTATATCTGTATCTTTGGGGTAAACACCCAGTAGTGCAATTGCAGGGTCATAGGGAAGCTCTATTTTTAATTTCTTGAGGAATCTCCACACTGTTTTCCAAAGTGGCTGCACCAACTTACATTCCCACCAACAGTGTAAGAAGGTTCCCCTTTCTCCACATCATCTCCAACACATGTTGTCTCCTGTCTTGCTCATTTTGGCCGTTCTAACTGGTGTCAGGTGGTATCCCAAATGTGGTTTTAATTTGAATCTCCCAGATGGCTAGTGAAGATGAGCATTTTTTCATTTGTCCGATAGCCATGTGTATGTCTTCACTGGAGTAGTGTCTGTTCATATCTTCTGCCCATTTTCTGGTAGGATTATCTGTTTTGTGTGTGTTGAGTTTCAGAAGTTCTTTATAGATCCTGGATATCAACCTTTTGTCTGTACTCTCATTTGCAAATATCTTCTCCTATTCCGTGGGTTGCCTTTTTGTTTTGTTGACTGTTTCCTTTGCTGTGCAGAAGCTTTTGATCTGAATGAAGTCCCAAAATTTCATTTTCGATTTTGTTTCCTTTGCCTTTGGAGACATATCTTGAAAGAAGTTGCTGTGGCTGATATCGAAGAGGTTACTGCCTATGTTCTCCTCTAGATGGATTCCTGCCTCACGTTGAGGTCTTTTATCCATTTCGAGTTTATCTTTGTGTATGGTGTAACAGAATGGTTGAGTTTCATTCTTCTACATATACCTGTCCAGGTTCCCAGCACCATTTATTGAAGAGACTGTCTTTTTTTCCACCGGATATTTGTTCTTACTTTTTCAAAGATGATTTGACCATAGAGTTGAGGGTCCATATCTGGGATCTCTACTCTTATCCACTAGTGTCTGTTTTTATGACAACATGCTGTCTTGGTGATCACAGCTTTGTAGTAAATCTTGAAATCAGGTAACATGATGCCGCCAGTTTTATTTTTGTTTTTCAACATTTCCTTAGCAATTCGGGGTAATAATTCCATACAAATTTTAGGATTCTTTGCTCCAGCTCTTTGAAAAATACCAGTGGAATTTTGATCAGAATGGCATTAAAAGTATAATTTGCTCTAGGCAGTATAGACATTTTAACAATGTTTATTCCTCCTTTCCAAGAGCATGGAATGGTCTTCTACCTGTTTGTCTTCTTCAATTGCTTTAATGAATGTTCTGTAGTTTCTCAAATACAGATCTTTACCTCTTTGGTTAGGTTTATTCCCAGGTCTCTTAAGGTTCTTGGTGCTATGGAAATGGAATCGATTCTCTAATTTCCCTTTCTGTATTTTCATTGTTAGTGTATAAGAAAGTCACTGATTTATGTACATTGACTTTAAATTGTGCCACGTTACTGAATTGCTGTATGTGTTCTAGTAGTTTGGGGGTGAAGTCTTTGGGGTTTTCCATATAAAGAATCATGTCATCTGTGAAGAGAGAGAGTTTGATTTCTTCCTTGCCAATTTGGATACCTTTTATTTCTCTTTGTCGC
Organism: Meles meles; assembly: GCF_922984935.1. Classification (NCBI taxonomy): domain Eukaryota; kingdom Metazoa; phylum Chordata; class Mammalia; order Carnivora; family Mustelidae; genus Meles; species Meles meles. Next base: position 14,866,225 of record NC_060068.1, read on the forward strand.
CTGATTGCCATTGCTAGGACTTCTAATACCATGTTGAACAAGAGTGGTGAGAGTGGGCATCCTTGTCGTGTTCCTGATCTCAACGGGAAGGCTGCAAGCTTTTTCCCATTGAGGATGATATTTGCTGTGGGTCTTTCATAGATAGATTTCATGAAGTTCAGGAATGTTCCCTCTATCTCTATACTTTGAAGCATTTTAATCAGGAACACATGCTGGATTTTGTCAAATGCTTTTTCTGTATCAATTGAGAGGACCATATGGTTCTTCTCTCTTCTCTTATTGATTTGTTCTATCACATTGATTTGCGAATGTTGAACCAACCCTCTAACCCAGGGATGAATCCCACCTGGTCATGGTGGATAATGTTTTTAATGTGCTGCTGGATCCTGTTTGCTAGGATCCTGTTGAGAATCGTAGCAACCATATTCATCAGTGATATAGGTCTGAAATTCTCCTTTTTGGTAACGTCTTTACCTGGTATCAGGATCAGGGTAATTCTGGCTTCATGAAAAGAGTCTGGAAGTTTTCCTTCTGCTTCTATTTTTTTGAAACAGCTTCAGGAGAATAGATGTTATTTCTTCTTTGAAAGTTTGGGAGAATTCCCCAGGGAATCCGTGAGGTCCTTGGCTCTTGTTTTTTGGGAAGTTTTTGATCACTGCTTCAATCTCGTCTTTGAAACTCTTGATCTCTCCATCCATTTTGAATATCAGTCTTGCTGGATAAAGTATTCTTGGCTGCATGTTATTCTCATTTAGTGCCCTGAATATATTTTTCCAGCCCTTCCTGGCTTGCCAGGTCTCTGTGGAAAGGTCTGTTGTTATTCTAATGGGCTTTCCTCTTTCTGTAAGGAGCTTCTTTATCCTAGCTGCTTTCAAGATGGTCTTTCTAGAATTGTAATTCTTCATTTTAACTATCAGGTGTCAGGAGGACTTTTGAGAATCTAAAATATTGGGGGGAAACCGCTCTGCCTCTAGTACATGAATATTGTTTCCATTCGTGAGATTGGGAAAATTTTCATAGACAACTTGTTCCACTATATCTTCTAGACTTCTTTCTTTCTCCTCCCCTTCAGGGATTCCAAAAATTCTGATGTTGGAATGTTTCATGGCATCATTTATTTTCGTGATTCTTTTTTTGTGGCTTCTGAGCTATTTGTTCCAGGTTCCTCCTGATCCTTTCTCTCTCTTTTTGTCCTCCAGATCACTAATTTTATCTTCTGTGTCAGTTACCATAGCTTTTAGAGAATTTAGATTAGATTGGAACTCATTGAGAACATTGTGAACATCATGTCTGGTGGCTTTCAGTTCTGCCCTAACATCATGAACATCATCCCTGGAGGCTTTCATTTCTGCCCTAATCAATTCTGTTAGGTCATCCATGGCCTTCTCCAAACTTGCTATTGTCTGGATAATTGTTAGCCTGAATTCCTTTTCCGACATATTGTCTATGTTGACATATGTCTATGTCGAAGGAAGGTCCTTCCTCTGTATTTTTCTTCTTTTTTTTAAATATATTTTTTTCAGCAAAACAGTATTCATTGTTTTTGCACAACACCCAGTGCTCCATGCAATACGTGCCCTCCCTACTACCCACCACCTGGTTCCCCCAACCTCCCACCCCGCCACTTCAAAACCTTCAGGTTGTTTTTCAGTGTCCATAGTCTCTTATGGTTTGCCTCCCCTTCCAATTTCCCTCAACTTCCTTCTTCTCTCCATCTCCCAATGTCCTCCATGTCATTTGTTCTGCTCCACAAATACGTGAAACCATATGATACTTGACTCTCTCTGCTTGACTTATTTCACTCAGCATAATCACTTCCAGTCTCGTCCATGTTGCTACAAAAGTTGGGTATTCATCCTTGTATTTTTCTTCTGTTAGGGATTCCTCCTCCTATTCATTTTGGTAAGAGATTACAGAACAGAAGCAGCTGGATGTATTGACTGTGGTGCAGTCAAGGTGCACCCTGGAATGCTTCTGTGCAAGCAGGAATCCCCACCCAAATGAAAGAAAAAAGAACAGAAAAAGAATAAGAAAGAGAGAGAGAAAGGAACAAAAGGAAAGATAAAAGGGAAGGCTCAGCCTGAATAGGCCCCAAGGTAAGCTTTATGAAGTATAGAAACAAAAACAGAAAAACAAAAAAGACTGATAAAAGTATATGATGAGAGAAAAAAATATATATATAAGCAAAAAAAGGAAGAACCTCGTCAAAAAGAACCCCAAGTATAAGATTTATATACTATCAGGAGAAACAAAAAGACACAGAAACACTGGTGGAAGGAAAAGATAGGAGAGTGGTTATATATTCTCAATGTGGGTGAGGAAGGTTATTTTGATTCTTCCTGGATGTATCTTGATATCTTTGATATCAACTTTCCTTAGATAAAGGGGAATTAAAAATTGGTTTGCCTATAGGGGTAGCATTGATTGGGGAAAGGGGATTGCCTTGAAGTTTAACTCTATATGTATATTAGAAAATAAAAATTAAAAAAGAATAAGCTAGACTAAACTAAAATTTAAAAAAAAATTAAAAAAATAGAGAAGCATAAGAAAAACATGGGTGTATTTATCAATAAGTTCAGGTTAGAAGGTTATTAAGGAATTTGATGTACTGGACATCTCACTGTGAGGGTAAATAGGTAAAAAATTATCTATATGTATATAAAAAAATGAACCAGAATAGTGGTAATGAGTTAATAATAAAAGTTGTATTTATGAAATAGTGGTGGTTGTTCTCTTGTCATCTTTTTTTTTTCTCCTCCTTTCCAGGTTAGTTTTCTGCGGGAGGGGCCTGCCAGGTGGGTTTTCAGTCAATGATGTTCCCTGAGTTAGGTCCTCTTGCCCCCCTCAAGTGGGTGGGCTCTGACGAAACTTTTTTTCAGGCTTTTGTTCTCTGGAGGTTTTTATGTTCTTTCATCTGCTTTCTCTTGCCTTGATAGCTTTTGATGGTTTTTGGAGGTTTAGAGGAAAGCAAACTGCACCCCGACCTCCCTCTCAGAGAGAAGCCTCAGAATGCTCTGCAGAGCTGCTGGCAGACTTGGCGCAGAGTCATGGTTCCTGGGGATGAAGGATCTCCTCCTTGTACCCAAAACCACAGCAGCGGTGGCTGTCTGGGCAGCTCCAGACTTCCAGAGAAGTTCCAATCAGGGATCACACACTGAGAATTTCCCACTGGCCCAGGCTGGGAATGCCTGGTTTTTCTGGGTCCCAGAGCTCCCCGCTAGCACCTGTGAGCACATCTCCCAAGGGAGAGTGTGGGGCATGCGCATCTCAGGCTCTGATCCCTCGGCAGGGTCTAAGAGCGCCAGGATAATGCCTGCCTGCACCTCTCTCAAGGAGGGTGTGGGGCGCGGGTGTCTCAGGAAAGCCATCTGGCGAGTTTCCCCTGCCCCTCACAGGATCTGGACTCCACGTGGTCTCGGGCGTGCTTGCGGCTCAGGCGCGCTGGTGGATCAGGGACCAAGACCTAGTTTCTCTGCAGCACTCTCTCTGGCTCAGTGCCAGGGGAGGCTGGGTCTGGGGATTAAGCCCCTGACCCTAACTGCCACAATTCCCACAGTTTCCACCCCCCCCCCCCCGTGATCCTTTGCTCTTTTTCTGAGTGCTTTCAATCAGACTCCAGGTTAATGCTGGTCCCCAGATGCAGGGAACTCTCATCTTGGGGTATTACTTTCCAATCCATAGCCTTTGGTGGCTCCCTCCCCCTTTTGATTATCTTCTGATATCAATCCGACATTCCCACTCCACTTAACCTCACCACTGGTGTCTTCTGCTCCTGTAGAGGTCCAGACGTGTATAATTCTGATCTCAGGCTGATTTAATGGGTGATCAGAGTTCTTTGGTAGGTAATCAGCTCACTTTAGGGTACAGGTTGAAATGGCGCCTCCTCCTACTTCTGTGCCATCTTGACTCCTGGACCTTGTCATATACTTTTATCAGTATTTTTGTTTGTCTGTTTTTCTTTGTTTACTTCTTAAATATTACCTTGGGGCCCATTTGGGCTGAGCCTTCTCTTTTATCTTTCTTTTCTCTTTCTCTCTATTTTTTTTAACTTTTTCTTTTCTTTTTTCTCTCTTTCTTTTTTCTTTCATTTGGGTGGGGACTCCTGATTTTTCAGAAGCTTTCCAGGGTATACCCTGACTGCACCAGAGTCAATATATCTAGCTATGTCCATTCAGCCATCTCTCACCAAAAATGACTAGGAAGAGGAATGCCCAAGAGAAGAAAAATTCAGAGGATGGGTCTTCTGAAACAGAGCTAATGGCTAATGACATACACAATATGTAAGAAAGGGAATTCAGGCTAACAATTATCCAGACATTAGCTAGGTTGGAGAAAGCCATGGATAACCAAACTGAATTGATTAGGGCAGAACTGAAAACCACCAAAGATGATGTTCCTGGTGTTAGGGCTGAACTGAAAGCCACCAGGGATGTTTGTAGCAACATGGATGGGACTGGAAGTGATTATGCTGAGTGAAATAAGTCAAGCAGAGAGAGTCAAGTATCATATGGTTTCACTTATTTGTGGAGCATAGCAAATGACATGGAGGATATTGGGAGATGGAGAGGAGAAGGAAGTTGAGGGAAATTGGAAGAGGAGGTGAGCCATAAGAGACTATGGACTCTGAAAAACAACCTGAAGGTTTTGAAGGGGCGGGGGTGGGAGGTTGGGGGAACCAGGTGGTGGGTAGTAGGGAGGGCACGTATTGCATGGAGCACTGGCTGTTGTGCAAAATCAATGAATACTGTTACACTGAAAAAAAATAAATAAATAAAAAATTTAATGTCATTGCAAAAAAAAAGGAAAGAAAGAAAGCCACCAGGGATGATATTCACAATGCTCTCAATGAGTTCCAATATAATCTAATTCTCTAAAAGCTAGGGTAACTGAGACAGAAGATAGAATTAGTGATCTGGAGGACAAACAGAGAGAGAGAAAGAATCAGGAGGAATCCTGGAACAAACAGCTCAGAAGCCACAAAAATAGAATCAGGGAAATAAATGATGCCATGAAATGTTCCATCATCGGAATTTTTGGAATCCCTGAAGGGGAAGAGAAAGAAAGAAATCTAGAAGACATAGTGGAACAAGATCTCCATGAAGATTTTGCCAACGTCGCGAATGGAACCAGCATTCATGTACTAGAGGCAGAACCGTCTCCCCCCAAGATTATAGATTCTCGAAAGTCCTCGAGACACCAAATAGCAAGAACGAAGTATTATAATTGTAGGCATGCCCTCTTGAAGGCAGCGAGGACAAAGAAGATTCTTACATACAGAGTAAAGTTCATCAGAATAATGTCAGACCTGTCCACAGAGACCAGGCAAGCCAGCAAGGGCTGGCAAGATATGTTCAGGGCACTAAATGAGAAGAACATACATCCAAGAATACTTTATCCAGAGAGACTGACTTTCAAAATGGATGGAGAGATAAAGACTTTCCAACACCAGCCAGGCTTAAAGACTATGCAACCACCAAGCCGACACTGCAGGAAATATTAAGGGGGGGTTCTATAAAAGAGGGAAAATCCTAAGAACTTCACTGAAGAGGAATATAGAGACAATCTACAGAAAGAAAGACTCCAAAGGTAACACTATATCAATAAAAATGTATCTATCAATAATCACTCTGAGTGTGAATGGCCTAAATGTGCACATAAAATGACACAGGGCTACAGACTGGACAAAATGACAGGACCCATCCATATGTTGTCTACAAGAGACCCATTTGAACCTAAGGATAAACCCAGGCTGAAAGTGAAGGGATGGAGAAGCATCTTTCGTGCCAATGGGCCTCAAAAGAAGACTGGGGTAGCGATTCTCATATCAGATAACTCAGATTTTAGACTAAAGACTGTACTCAGAGATACAGAAGGACACTACATAATTCTTAAAGAGATTATCCACCAGGATGATCTAACAATTGTAAATATCAATGCCCCCAATATGGGAGCAGTCAGTTACATAAGAGAACTGTTAATCAGGATAAAAAGTCATATTGATATGAATACATTAATTGTAGTAGATCTTAACATGCCACTCTCAGTAACAGACATATCATCCAAGCAGAAAATCAATAAAGAAAAAGAGCTGACACATTGGATCAGAAAAATGACTGACACGTTGGATCAGATGGACCTCATAGATATATACAGAACATTCCACCCTAAAACAACAGAGTACTCATTCTTCTCGAGTGCATATGGAACCTTTTACAGAATAGTCCACATACTGGGTCACAAAGGAGGGCTCAGCTGATACCAAAAGACTGAGATTATTCCCTGCATATTCTCAGAACACAATGCTCTGAAACTAGAGCTTAACCACTAGGAAAAGTTTGGAAGGAATTCAAAACGTGGAAGCTAAAAATCACCTTGCAAAGGACAGCAAAGGCAGTCCTAAGGGGGAAATACATTGCCATCCAAGCCTCCCTCAAAAAATTTGAAAAATCCAGAATACACAAGCTGTCTCCACATTTGAAAGAAGTGGGGAATCAACAACAAATTAAACCACCTCCACATACAATTGGTGAAAAAAAAATCAAGATTAGAGCAGGGATCAATGAAGTAGAAAATAGAGATACAGTAAAACATATCAATGAAACTAGAAACTTTTTTTATAAAATCAATAATATAGATAAAGCATTGGCCACATTAATCCAAAAGAAAAGAGAAAGCTAAAATTAATAAAATTATGAATGAAAAGGGAGAGATCACAACTAACACCAAAGAAGTAGAAACAATAATCACAAGTTATTATCAACAGATATGCCAATAAGTTAAGTAATCTAGATGAAATGGATGCCTTCTTAGAAAACTATAAACTCCCAAAATTGAACCAGGAAAAAATTGACAATCTGAATAGACCGATATCTTGTAACAAGATTGAAGCATTGATCAAAAAACTCCCAAAAGCAAGAGCCCAGGACCTGACAGAATTCCTGGGGAATTCTACCAAAACTTTCAAATAAGAAATAACACCAATTCTCCTGAAGCTGTTTCAAAAAAAATTGAAGTAGAAGGAAAACGTCCAGACCCTTTTCATGAAGCCAACATTACCCTGATCCCCAAACCAGGCAAAGACCCTACCAAAAAGGAGAATTTCAGACCAATATCACTGATGAATATGGATGCAAAGATTCTCAACAAGATCCTAGGAAACAGAATCCAACAGCACATACAAAAGATTATCCACCATGACCAGGTGGGATTCATCCCTGGGTTGCAAGGATGGTTCAACATTTGCAAATCAATCAATGTGATAGAACAAATCAATAAGAGAAGAGAGAAGAATCACATGGTCCTCTCAATTGATGCAGAAAAAGCATTTGACAAAATCCAGCATCCGTTCCTGATTCAAACGCTTCAAATTATAGGGATAGAGGGAATATTCCTGAACTCCATAAAATCTATCTATGAAAGACCCACCGCAAATATCATCCTCAATGGGAAAAAGCTTGTAGCCTTCCCGTTGAGATCAGGAACACGACAAGGATGCCCACTCTCACCACTCTTGTTCAACATAGTATTAGAAGTCCTAGCAACGGCAATCAGACAACAAAGAGAAATAAAAGGTATCCAAATTGGCAAGGAAGAAGTCAAACTCTCTCTCTTCACAGATAACATGATTCTTTATATGGAAAACCCAAAGGACTCCACTGCCAAACTACTAGAACTCATACGGCAATTCAGTAACATGGCAGGATATGAAGTCAATGTACAGAAATCAGTGGCTTTCTTATACACTAACAATGAAAATACAGAAAGGCAAATTAGAGAATCGATTCCATTTACTCTAGCACCAAGAACCATAAGAGACCTGAGAATAAACCTACCAAAGTGGTAAAGGATCTGTACTCGAGGAACTACAGAACACTTATGAAAGAAATTGAAGAAGACACAAAAAGATGGAAGACCATTCCATGCTCTTGGATCGGAATAATAAACATTGTTAAAATGTCTATACTGATTTATAAAAAAATAAAAGTAAAAAAATGTCTATACTGCCTAGAGTAATCTAGACTTTTAACACCATTCCGATCAAAATTCCACCGGTATTTTTCAAAGAGCTGGAGCAAATAATCCTAAAATTTGTATGGAATCAGAAGAGACCCCGAATTGCTAAGGAAATGTTGAAAAGCAAAAACAAAACTGGTGGCATCACGTTGCCCGATTTCAAGCTTTACTAAGAAGCTGTGATCACCAAGACAGCGTGGTACTGGCATAAAACAGACACATTGACCAGTGGAACAGAGTGGAATGCCCAGACATGGACCCTCAACTCTATGGTCAAATAATCTTCGACAAAACAGGAAAAAATATTCAATGGAAAAAAGACAGTCTCTTCAATAATGGTGCTGGGAAAGCTGGACAGCGATATGTAGAAGAATGAAACTTGGCCATTCTCTTACACCGTACACAAAGATAAACTCGAAATGCATCAAAGACCTCAACGTGAGACAGGAATCCATCAGAATCCTAGAGGAGATCGTAGGCAATAACCTCTTCGATATCAGCCACAGCAACTTCTTTCAAGTTATGTCTCTAAAGGCCAAGGAAACAAAAGCGAAAATGAACTTTTGGGACATCATCAAGATCAAAACCTTCTGCACAGCAAAGGAAACGGTCAACAAAACAAAGAGTCAACCCACGGAATGGGAGAAGATATTTGCAAATGACAGTACAGACAAAAGGTTGATATCCAGGATCTATAAAGAACTCTTCAAACTCAACACACACAAAACAGATAATCCTATCAAAAAATGGGCAGAAGATATGAACAGACATTTCTCCAATGAAGACATACAAATGGCTATCAGACACATGGAAAAATGTTCATCATCACTAGCCATCAGGGAGATTCAAATTAAAACAACATTGAGATACCACCTTTCACCAGTTAGAATGGCCAAAATTAGCAAGACAGGAAACAACGTGTGTTGGAGAGGATGTGAAGAAAGGGGAACCCTCTTCCACTGTTGGTGGGAATGCAAGTTATTGCAGCCACTTTGGAGAACAGTGTGGAGATTCCTGAAGAAATTAAGAATAGAGCTTCCCTATGACCCTGAATTTGCACTGCTGGGTATTTACCCCAAAGATACAGATGTAGTGAAAAGAAGGGCCATCTGTACCCCAATGTTTATTGCAGCAATGGCTACAGTCGCCAAACTGTGGAAAGAACCAAGATGCCCTTCAATGGATGAATGGATAAGGAAGATGTTGTCCATATACAAAATGGAGTATTATGCCTCCATCAGAAAGGATGAATACCCAACTTTTGTACCAACATGGACGGGACTGGAAGAGATTATGCTGAGCGAAAAAAGTCAAGCAGAGAGAGTCAAGTATCGTATAATCTCACTTATTTGTGGAGCATTACAAAGAACACGGTGGACATGGGGAGATGGAGAGGAGAGGGAGTTGAGGGAAACTGGAAGGGGAGATGAACCATGAGAGACTATGGACTCTGAAAAACAACCTGAGGGTTTTGAAGGGGCGGGGGTGGTGGGAGGTTGAGGAATCAGGTGGTGGGTAATAGGGAGGGCACATACTGCATGGAGCACTGGGTGTGGTGCAAAAACAATGAACACTGTTACACTGAAAATAAACAAATAAAAATTAAAAAAAAAAACAGATACATATACCAGTGGAACAGAGCAGAGAACCCAGATATGGACCCTCAACTCTATGGTCAAATAATCTTCGACAAAGCAGGAGAGAATATACAGTGGAAAAAAGACCGTGTCTTCAATAAATGGTGCTTTGAAAATTTGACAGCTATACATAGAAGAATGAGACTCGACCATTCTCTTACACCGTACAAAGAAATCAACTCTACACTTGATCTTAGCCAAAAGGCCGAGAAGCGATAAGAAATCAACTCTAAATGGACAAAAGACTTCAACGTGAGGAACGAATCCATCAGAATCCTACAGGAGAACATAGGCAGTACCCTCTTTGATATCAGCCACAGCAACTTCTTTCAAGATATGTCTCCCAGGGCAAAGGAAACTAAAGTGAAAATGAATTTTTGGGACTTCATCAAGATCAAAACCTTCTGCACAGCAAAGGAAACAGTCAAGAAAACAAAGAGGCAACCCACAGAATGGGAGATGATATTTGCAAATGACAGTACAGACAAAAGGCTGATATCCAGGATCTATAAAGAACTTCTGAAACTCAACACACACAAAACAGATAATCATGTCAAAAAATGCGCAGAAGACATCAACAGACACTTCTCCTAAGAAGACATACAAATGGCTATCAGACACATGAAAAATGTTCGTCATCACTAGCCATCAGGGAGATTCAAATTGAAACCACTTTGAGATACCACCTCTACCAGTTAGAATGGCCAAAATTAGCAAGACAGGAAACAACGAGTGTTGGAGAGGATGTGGAGAAAGGGGAACCCTCTTCCACTGTTGGTGGGAATGCAAGTTGGTACAGCCACTTTGGAGAACAGTGTGGAGATTCCTCAAGAAATTTAAAATAGAGCTTCCTTATGACCCTGTAATTGAACTACTGGATATTTACCCCAAAGATACAGATGTAATGAAAACAAGGACCATCTGTACCCCAATGTTTATAGCAGCAAATGGCCATGGTCGCCAAACTGTGGAAAGAACCAAGATGCCCTTCAACGGATGAATGGATAAGGAAGATGTGGTCCATATACACAATGGAGTATTATGCCTCCATCAGAAAGGATGAATACCCACATTTTGTAGCAACATGGACGGGACTGGAAGAGATTAAGCTGATTGAAATAAATCAAACAGAGAGTCAAGTATCATATGGTTTCACTTATTTGTGGAGCAGAACAAAAAACATGGAGGACATGGGGAGATGGAGAAGAGAATGGGGTTGATGGAAATTGGAAGGGTAGATGAACCATGGGATACTCTGGAGTCTGAAAAACAATCTGAGGGTTCTGAAGGTGTGGGACATGGGAGGTTTGGGGAGCCTCATGCTGGGTATTAAGGAGGGCACATATTGCATGGAGCACTGGGTGTGGTGCAAAAACTATGAATTCTGTTATGCTGAAAAGAAATTAAAAATATTTAAAATAAAAATAAAGCTCCATATTTTCCATAGATTCAAGTTGATAAATAAAGTGAAAGAATTAAACTCAAAAAAAAGAGAAGAATCATAATGATTCCAACGAGGTGGTAAAATGATTTTTGAGCCCTCATCCCCATAGAGAAACAGTGATTTTGGCAACTTTACATAGATAATAATACCAGCTTCTAGTCTAGGGGTCCAGAAGAGAGATGCAGACAATTTAATGGAGCAAGTAAATGCGAGAATAGGTGATTGGAGAGAGTAAAATAAATATTTTGTGACTGTTGTCACCCTTTACCTAAAGCAATACAGCTTAACACCAATATAGCCCCTTACCCAATGATCTTTTTTTCATGCAGAAAGTGAAAGGTTAGTAAGTGCCCAGTCTCCCAGCCTGAGAAGCCCACTTCTTTCTCCATCATCCAAAACATTGAAAGGATCTTCATAGATGGTCAGTCTAGAAAAGCTAAGGACAGGGAAAGTGTAGGGGTTCACAAGTACTAGGTGTGGAACTTGAAAAATGTTAGTGGTTTCTACTAAATACATTTGGACTCCACCAAAAAAATCATACATGAGCTTCATAGGCAGTATCCCCTGTGGATCTCCTCAACCAGTGCACATGTGCCCTCAGCAATCCATGTGCCCAACTGACTCTGCAGCCAGTGCTCCACATGCCCATGCAGACAATGGGTTAAAATTTCTGCAGATCATGTATTAGGAGAATGGAGTTAGTGTATTCACTGAAGTGTTCATCATCACTAGCCATCAGGGAAATTCAAATTAAAATCACATTGAGATATCACCTTGCACTCGTTAGAATGGCCAAAATTAGCAAGACAGGAAACAACATGTGTTGGAGAGGATGTGGAGAAAGGGGAACCCTCTTCCACTGTGGGTGGGAATGCAAGTTGGTGCAGCCACTTTGGAGAACAGTGTGGAGATTCCTCAAGAAATTAAAAATAGAGCTTCCCTATGACCCTGCAATTGCACTACTGGGTATTTACCCCCAATAATACAAATGCAGTGAAAAGAAGGGCCATCTGTACCCCAATGTTTATAGCAGCAATGGCCATGGTCGCCAAACTGTGGAAAGAACCAAGATGCCCTTCAATGGACGAATGGATAAGGAAGATGTGGTCCATATACAATATAGAGTATTATGCCTCCATCAGAAAGCATGAATACCCAACATTTATATCAACATGGACCGAACTGGAGGAGATTATGCTGAGTGAAATAAGTCAAGCAGATAGAGTCAAGTATCATATGGTTTCAATTATTTGTGGTGTATAACAAATAACATGGAGGATGTGGTGAAATCGAGAGGGGAAGGGAGTTGAGGGAAATTGGAAGGGGAGATGAACCATGAGAGACTATGGACTTTGAAAAACAATCTGAGGGTTTTGAAGGGGTGAGGGATGTGAGGTTGGGGTTCCAGGTTGTGGGTATTATGGAGGGCACATATTGCATGGAGCACTGGGTGTGGTACCTAAACAATGAATTCTGTTACACTGAAATGAAATTAGAAAAAAGAAAAGAAAGGAAAAGAAAAGGTCTGAGAGACCCTCCAGAATCTGTAACATGATTAACTGGTGAAATTATTTCTGATTGGAAAACACTGTTTCTTCCAATGCAAAGAAATCAATGGCAAACTTAACACACACACACACACACACACACACACACACACACACACACACACAATCAAGGAAGCATAACATCAAAGGTACACAATAATTTTCCATTAGCTGACACCAAAGAAACAAAGAACTATGAATTGCCAAACCAAGAATTCAAAATAATTGTTTTTTTATTTTTTTTCAAGATAATTATTTTTTTAAGATTTTATTTATTTATTTGACAGAGTGAGAGTGAGAGGGAAAAATAGTGCACGAGCAAGTGGAGTGGCAGGCTGAAGAAGAGGGAGTAACCAACTCCCCATAGGGCTCAATCTTAGGACCCTGGAATCATGACCTGAACTAAGGCAGATGCCTAACTGATTGAGTCACCCAGGTACCCCCATTGTAATTGTTTTAAGGAAACTCAGCAAGAACAGATATACAACCAAATGAAATCAGGACAATACATGAACAAAATGAGAAGTTTAACAAAGAGATAAAAATCATAGAAACCTGCTACTTCTCCACCATCTTGAGGGAGGGGGGAGGCGGTTATGGACATTGGGGAGGGTATGTGCTATCATGAGTGCTGTGAAGTGTGTAAACCTGGTGATTCACAGACCTGTACCCCTGGGGATAAAAATACATTATATATTTATAAAAAAAAAAGAAAAAGAAAGGATGAATACCCAACTTTTGTAGCAACATGGACGGGACTGGAAGTGATTATGCTGAGTGAAATAAGTCAAGCAGAGAGAGTCAAGTATCATTTGGTTTCACTTATTTGTGGAGCATAACAAATGACATGGAGGACATTGGGAGATGGAGAGGAGAAGGAAGTTGAGGGAAATTGGAAGGGGAGGCGAACCATAAGAGGCTATGAACTCTGAAAAACAACCTGAGGGTTTTGAAGGGATGGGGGTGGGAGGTTGGGGGAACCAGGTGGTGGGTAATAGGGAGGGCACATATTGCATGGAGCACTGGGTGTTGTGCAAAAACAATGAATACTGTTACGCTGAAAAAATAAATAAATAAATTTAAAAAAAAATCATAGAAACAACGAAATGGAAATTTTGGAGCTGAAAGTTGCAATAAATAAAACGAGAAATGCAGTGGGGACCACCAACCATATCCTTGATCTAGCAGAAATAAAGGATCTCTGAACTTGAAGATAAGTCATTTGAAATGATACAGAAAGAAAGAAGAAAGAAAGAAAGAAAGAAAGAAAGAAAGAAAGAAAGAAAGAAAGAAAGAATGAATGGAAAAAACTGAAGAAACTGTACAGGATTTTGAGACACTATTAAGCAAACCAGTATACACACTACTATAGCTTCAGAAGGAAAAAAAACCCAGAAAAGCTATTTACAAAAGATAACAAGAGGCTACTGCCCTTGTTCTCCTATAGGATTTTGATGGATTCCTGTCTCACGTTGAGGTCTTTCATCCATTTTGAGTTTATCTTTGTGTATGGTGAAAGAGAATGTCCAAGTTTCATTCTTCTATACATAGATGTCCAATTTTCCTAGCACCATTTATTGAAAAGAATGTCTTTTTTCCACTGGATAATTTTTCCTACTTTGTCAAAGATTATTTGACAAGAGTTGAGGGTCCATATCTGGGCTCTCTACTCTGTTCCACTGGTCTATGTGTCTGTTTTTATGCAGGACCATGCTGTCTTTGTGATCACAACTTTGACATTGGCCACACCAACTTCTTTCAAGACATATCTCCAGAGGCAAAGGAAAAGTGAAAAGAACTTTTGGGACTTCATCAAGATAAAAATTTCTGCATGGCAAAAGAAACAGTCAACAAAACAAAGAGGCAACCCATGTAATGAGAGAAGATATTCGCAAATGACACTGTCAGCAAAGGACTGATATCCAAGATCTATAAATAACTTCTCAAACCCCCCAAAACAAGAAATCCAGTAAAAAAAAATGGGCTGAAGACATGAACAGACACTTCTCCAATGAAGACATACAAATGGCTCACAGACACACGAAAAAAATGTTCATCATCACTAGCCATTATGGAAATTGAAATCAAACCCACACCAAAATACCATATTATACCAGTTAGAATTGCAAAGATTAACAAGGCAAGAAAAAACACATGTTGGAAAGGATGTGGAGACAGGGTAACCATCTTCCACTGTTGGTGGGAATGCAGTTGGTGCAGCCACTTTGGAGAATAATGTGGAGATTCCTCAAAAAATTAAAAATGGAGCTACTCGGAATGGCAATTGCACTACTGGGCATTTACCCCAAAATACGATGTAATGAAAAGAAGTACCCCAATGTTCCCCAATGTTCATAGCAACAATGTCCACAGTAGCCATACTGTATAAGGAGCCAAGATTCCCTTCAACAGATGAATGGATAAAGAAGATGTGGTCTATATATACAATGGAATATTACCCAGCCATCAAAAAGGATGAATATGCAACTTTTACATCAACATGGGTGGGACTGGAGGAGGTTTTTCTGAGGAAATAGGTCATTTTCATCTGGTTTCACTTAGTTGTGGAACATAAGGAATAACATGAAGGACATTAGGACAAAGAAAGAAAAAGTGAATTGGGGAAAATTGGAGGGGAAGATGAACCATGAAAGACTGTGGACTGTGAGAAACAAAATGAAGGTTTTAGAAGTGAGAGAGGTGGGGGATGGGTGAGACTGGTGGTGGGTATTAAGAAGGACCTGTATTGCATGGGACACTAGGTGTTTTATATAAACAATGAATCTTGGAACACTGCATCAAAAATTAGTGTTGTATTTTATAGTGACTAACATAACACAATAAAAAAAGAGAAAAGAGAGAGAGAGAGATGTTATCCTAAATTTTGAGAGGAATTTGTAAACCCAAATTCAAGAAGCTCAAAAGACCCCATGTTTATAGAGCAATTATTTATCGTAGTCAAGATATGGAAGCAGGCCAAGTGTCCATTTATTGATCAATGGACAAACAGTGGTGGTATATATACACTATGGAATATTACTCAGCCATAAAAGGAATGAAATCTTACCATTTACAATGACATGGATGGAGGCAGAGAGTATAATGCTAAGTGAAGTAAGTCAGTCAGAGACAAACAAAGCTCAATTCGCTCATATGTGGAATTTAAGAAACAAATCAAATGAAAAAAGGAAAAAAAATAAAGGGACAGAAAAATCAAGAAAGAAACTCTGAATTATAAAGAAAAAGTCATGGTTACCAGAAAACTGCATGTTGGAGTTGGGTTAAATAGGTGGTGGGGATTAAGAAGTACACTGGTTCTTATGAGCACCTTGTGTCTTATGGAACTTTTGAGTCACTAAATTGTATACCCGAGATTAATATAACACTGTATGTTAACTAACTATGATTAAAATAAAAACCTAAAAATATAAGTAAATAAATAAGTAAAATGAAGCTGCAAATATCACAAATAGAATTAACCCAGGGAAAATTACATCAAAACATATTATAAACAAATTATTAAGTCAAAGAAAAAGGTGAAAAATTTTTAAAAAATCAGTAAAAATGATATGTATCCAGAAAGAAAAACAATACTATAGCAGGTACACAAAAATAAAGAGAAATGAATTAAAGCATACGAATAAAAAAAAATCAAATTATAAAAGAAGAGAGCAAATTGTAAATAAAGGGACTACAAAGCAGTTAGAAAAGAATGAACAAAATGAAAACAATTTACCTATAATAACTATTTTAAATATGTTTTATAGAAGAATAGTTGGCACACAATGTTACATTAGTTATGGGCATAAAGCATAATGAATCAACAACTCTACACATACCCAGTGTTCATCAGGATAAGCATTAATATAATCTGTCACCACACAACAATATTATAATATTATTGACTCTATTTCTCTTGTCATACTTCTCATTTACATGGCTTATTTTATAAATTGAAGTTTGTACTTAATGCCTCCACATTTTTTGCTCATCCACCCCACACTATTCCATGGCAATCACCAGTTTGTTCTGTATATGTGGGTCTATTTTTGTTGTTTGCTTCTTTGGTTTGTTGTTTAGATTTCACATACAAGTGAAATCATATTATTAATCTTCTTTAACTTATTTCACTTAGAATAATACTCTCTTCTGACATTCATGTCATGAATGAGAAGGTTTAATTTTTAATGGTTGACTAATATCCTATTATATAAATATCTTATATATGTCTCCCATAGTATACCAAAATGTGTATGTTTGTGTGTGTATGCTTCTTCCATATCTTAGCTATTGTAAATAATGTAGTAATACATTGGGGTGCATATATATTTTCAAATTAGAATTAGTGTTTTCATTTTCTTTAGGTAAATATCTAGTAGAGAAATTACTGGATCATATAATATTTTTATTTTTAATTTTTTGAGGTGCCTTCCTACAGTTTTCCACAGTGGGTACATTAATTTAGATTCCCACCAACAGTGTACAAAGATTCCTTTTTCTCCATATCCTTGCCAATACTTGTTATTTTTTTTCTTTCTGATGCTAGTCATTCTGACAACTGTGAAATGATATCTCATTGTGGTTTTGATTTGCATTTCCCCAGTGATGAGTGATTTTTTTTAAGATTTTATTTATTTATTTGAGAGACGTAGATCACAAGTAAGCAGAGAAGCAGGCAGAGAGAGAGGAGGAAGCAGACTCCCTGCTGAGCAGAGAGCCCGATTCAGGGCTCCATCCCAGGACTCTGGGATCATAACCTGAGCAGAAGGCAGAGGTTTTAACCCACTGAGCCACCCAGACGCCCCAGTGATGAGTGATTTTAGGCATCTTTTCATGTTTGTCACCCATCGGTGTGATTTTTTGAAGAAAGTATTCAGGTTCTTCATTCACTTTATAATAAAAAATTCTTGGTATTGGGTTATCTGAGATCTTTATATATTTTGGATATTAACAAATTTCAGATATATCACTTGCAAATATCTTCTCCCTTTCAATATGTCACCTGTTGTTTTATTGATATTATTTTTTGTGCAAATGCTTACATTTTTGTGTATTCTCAACACTTTATTTTTGCTTGTGTTTCCCTTGTTTAGAAGTCATATCTAGAAAAATGTTTCTATGATCAATGTCCAAGAGATTGCTGCCTATATTGCCTTTATTTTATTTAAGGTGTTTTATGGTTTTTGATTTCACATATACATCTATAATTGATTATGAGCTTATTTTTCTGTGATGTAACAAATTTCAGTTTCAGTATTTTGCATATAGCTTTCCAGTTTGCCCAATAGTATTTACTGAAGAGACTATCTTTGCCCTGTTGTATATTCTTGCCTCCTTTGTCATAGATTAATTGACCATATAAGCATGGATTTATTTCTGGATCTCTGTCTTGTTCCATTAACCTACATTCTATTTTTGTGCCAGTAGCACACTATTTTGATTACTATAGCTTTATAGTATATTTTGAAATGTGCTAGGATTGTGATACCTCTGGCTTTGTTTTTTTTTTCTTGTGATTGTTTGACTATTTGGTGTTTTGTGGTTCCATACAAATTTTAGGATTATTTGGTTTGGTTCTGTGAAAAATGAGTTGGTATTTTGATAGGGATTACATTTAATCTGTATATTGTTTTGGCAGTATGGACATCAAAAATATTAATTCTTTCAGTTCATGAAATATCTTTCTACTTGTTTTGTCCTTTTCAATTTCTTTTTATCAGTTTTACAGTTTTCAGAGTACGTATCTTTCACCACCTTGGTTTATTCCTAGGTATTTTATCCCTTTGGTTGCAACTGTAAATGCAATTGCTTTCTTAATTTCTCTTGTTAATTTGTTATTTATGTGTGGAAATGCAACGAATTTTTGTGTATTAATTTGTATCGTCCAACATCACTGAATTCATTTATTAGACCTAGTCGTTCTTTGGTAGAGTCTAAATATGATGTTATGTCATAATAAAATTTTACATTTTCTTACCAATTTGGATGGTTTTTATTTCTTTATTTGTCTGATTGCTGTGGCTAATACTTCCAGTACTATATGTGTACTGGTGAATGTGGATATGCTTGTTTTGTTCCTCATCTAAGGGGAAATGCTCTCAGGTTTTCATCATTGAGTGTGATGTTAGTTGTGTTTTGTTTTTTTTTCACATATGACCTCTATGATGTTGAAGTACATTTCCTTTACAAGTACTTGTTGAGAGTTTTATCATAAAAGGAGGTTGTGCCTTGTCAAATGCTTTTTTCTACATTTACTGAGATGATCACATGGTTTTAATCCTTCCTGTTATTGATATGATACTGCATGTTGATCATATTTTATCAATATATATATTGATACTTGTATATTGAACCACTGTAGCATTCCTGGAATAACTCCCACTTGGTTGTGGTGAATTATTTTTTTAAATGTATTGTTAGATTCAGTTTACTAATACTTTGTTGAGGACTTTTGCATGTTTGTTTACCAGGAATATTGGCCTATATTTGTTGTTGTCATTGTTTGTAGTGCTTTTGTCTGTTTTTCACATCTGATAATCTTCACATCATAGAATGAACTTAGAAGCTTTTCTTCTTCTTTTAAATCTTATAGTAGTTTTGGGAAAATAAGTATTAACTTCTATATATATTTTGTAGAATTAATCTGTGAAGTTATTTTATCCTGGACATTTGTTGAGAGTTTTTGGATACTGATTCAATTCCATTAATAGTAATTTTTCTATTCAAATATTATATTTCCTCCAGAATCACTAATGGAAGATTGCATATTTCTCTGAATTTATTCATTTCTTCTAGGTTGTCCAATTTGTTGGCAACATTTTTGTAGTACTTTATTATAGTGATTGAATTTATTGGGGTGTTGGTTTTCACTACTCTTCTATTTCTGATTTTATTTATTTCAATCCTTTTTATATTCATGATTTTTGCTAAATGTTTGTCAATTTTGTTTATTTTTTTCAAAGAATTGGCACATTGGTAGGTACTATTTCTTTCCCTTGCCATTTACCACAAATACAGAGCTATGTGTCAAGGGCAGAAGGGATCCAACACTCTATGCCTAGCCTGCTTTTTTCAAATTCCACTCCCATATTCTCTGGAGCAATTGACTTTCTTGCTCAAACCTTCCTCAGTCCCATTGTGTTGAGACCTTGTCCCAGGAAACCAGTGCAGTTTTATGCCCACACCAGGTCCCTAATGCGTGGTATTTTAACGTCAGCAGGCTGGCTGGTATAGAGCCCAGAGGGTACTGCAAGTCTCTTGGAAGGAGGTAGGTAAACAACCCAGGCATGAGAATAGCAACTGAAATATGCTTGGGACACACAGGGAGATTATTCATTCTTTAAAGATCATCTCCCTGAGAACAGCAAGTATGGAGACTCCTCTTTGGTGACAGGGCTGGCTGTCATCATTTCCCTCTGCCACCCCTCAGCATAAGCACAGAACCATTTTAGGTAAACAGCACAGCACCAAAATAGGCTGCCTAATCTGTGAAAACAAGGTCCTACATCCCAGTGCTCTGCCAGTATAACCCTTCCTGGTTAAGTGTGTCTCAGGCACAGCACATCAGATCCCTTCTCCAGAAGACCAGTAGAATCCCTGCCCACACCTTCTCCTGACTGGAGAGTTCTATAAGGCTATGGTTCTAGTAGAAGTAGTATCAGGTCTTGTTTAATAAGCAGACAAGTGCACACCTGGTGGAAAACTTGCCACACTCTGGTCAAAGACCAGCACTGCCCACTGCAGGCAAGAAGAGCCTCTGCAGATGACTGGCCTAAAGGTTAGAGCAGCTAAAACAGCAGTACAGTATATGCAGCAAACTCCACAAATACTCTCTGAAGTGCCAGGCCCTGGACATTGTAATGTGTATGTGACAGGTGTAATACCTGTTCTTCATAATGCAATAACTTTCAGTTTCAGGAAACAGAAGAAGATTTTCTAACACAGAGAAGAAGACAGAGACTTAGACAGAATGTCAAGATAGAAAAATTAATCCCAAATGAAACAAGATAAGGTCACAGTCAGATTCTAAGCAAAAACAGATATAAGTAATATGCCTGATGAAGAATTTAAATCAACAATCATAGGGAAAATCACTGGGCTTGAAAAAGGAATGGAAGATGTCAGGGAGTCCTTTACCACAGAGACAAAAGAGGTGAAAAACAGAAATAAAAACTGCAATATTTGAGATTCAAAACAGACAGGATGTAAGCAAAGAATGAATAAGTGATATAGAAGCAAAGACTGAATAAGTGAGATAGAAGAAAAAGTTATGAAAATATTGAGGCTGAACATACAAGAAAAAGAATTATGCAACATAGGAAGATATTTGGGAACTCACGGACTCCATCAAAGATAATTACACTTGTGGAGTGCCTGTGTGTCTCCATTGGTTAAGCAATTGACTCTTGATTTTGGCTCAGGGAATGATCTCAAGGTCCTGGGATCAAGTCCTGTGTCAGGTTCCATGCTCCACAGGGAGTCCAATGGAGACTCCCTCTCTTCTCTCCCTTTGCCCCCCCCATTAGTGCTCTCTCTATATATAATATAAATGAATAAATATTTTTAAAAATGTAATTATACTCTTACTATAAGGGACCCAGAAAAAGAAGATTGGGAAGGTCATATTTGAGAAAATAAGAGCAGAAAATATCCCTAATCTCGTGAAGGAAAAAGGCATCCAGATCCAGGAGGCACAGAGAACTCTCATCAAAATCAACAAAAAGAGGTCAACACAAAACATTTTGCAATTAAATTTTCAAAATACAACACTAGAGGAAAAAACCCTTAAAAGCAGAAAGATAAGAGAAGTCCTTAACTTACAAGGTAAGATCTAAAAGTCTAGCTTCAGTTCTTTTCACAGAAACCTGGCAAGCCTGAAGAAAATGGCATGATATATTCATGTCGACAGCCAAGTCGACTGCCAAGAATACTCTTCCCAGCAAGGATTAATTTTATCATTCAGAATAGAAGGAGAGATAATTTCCAGACAAAAACTAAAGGAGTTCATAACCACTAAACCAGCTCTGCAAGAAATATTAAAGGAAATCTTTGAGTGGAAAGGAAAGACCAAAAGTGACAAAAACAAGAAAGGAACACAGAAAACCTTCAAAATCAATGACAAAATACATAATCAAGTGGCACTAAATACATATCTAACAATAATTACTTTGAATGTAAATTGACTAAATGCCACAATCAAAATGTGATGTCAAAATGGGTGTCAGAATGGATAAAAGAACAGGGCCCATCTACACTGTCTACACGAGATACATTTCAGACCTAAAGACAACAGCAGATTGAAAGTAAGAGGAGGGGCGCCTGGGTGGCTCAGTGGGTTAAAGCCTCTGCCTTTGGCTCAGGTCATGATCCCAGAGTCCTGGGATCGAGCCCTGCATCGGGCTCTCTGCTTGGCAGGGAGCCTGCTTCCTCCTCTCTCTCTCTGCCTGCCTCTCTCCCTACTCGTGATCTCTATCTGTCAAATAAATAAATAAAATCTTAAAAAAAAAGTAAGAGGATAAAGAAATATGTATTATGCAAATTTATTTCAAAAGAAAGTAGGAGTAGCAGTATGTACATTAGAAAAAACTGTATTTTAAGAGTACCTGCATGGCAAAGTCAGTTAAATAGCTGACTCTTGGTTTTAGCTCAAGTCATGATATTAGCATGTTAAGAACAAGATCTGTGTTGGGCTCCATGCTCAGCAAAGTCTGTTTCTTTCTCCTTTTTCCTCTTCTTCTCCCCCACCATGCTCTCTCTCTCTCTCTCTCTCTCTCTGTCAAATAAATAAATAAATAAATAAATAAATAAATAAATCTTTAAAAAACCCATTAGATTTTAAACCAAAGACTGTAACAAGAGATGAGAAGGGCACTATATTATAATAAAGAGACTATCCAACAAGAAGATCAAACAATTGTAAATGTCCATGTCCTCAACCTGGAAGAATTCAAATGTGTAAAACAATTAATAGTAAACTAAAGGAACTTAACTGATGATAATACAATAATAGTAAGGAACTTACACATCTCACTTACCTTAATAGACAGATCATCTAAGCAGAAAATTAACAAGGAAACAAAGACTTTCAGTGACACTCTGGACCAGATGGACTTAATATATTCAGAACATTCCATCTTAAAATATCAGAATGTGCATTCTTTTCAAGTGAACATAGGACATTCTCCAGAACAGATCACATAGGAGGTCATGAATCGGCCTCAACAAGTCAAAAAGATTAAGATCATACTATGCATCATTTCTGACCACAAAATTATGAAACTTGAAGTCAAACACAAGAAAAATTTGGAAAAACCACAAATAGATGGAGATTGAACAATAGGCTACTAAACATTGAAGGAGTCAACCAGAAAGCTAAAGAAAAAAAAAAATACATGGAAACAAATGAAAATGAAAACACCACTGTCAAAAACCTTTGTGATGCAGCAAAAGTGGTCCTAAAAGGGAAGTATATAAAAATACAGGGATACCTTAAGAAGCAAGAAATCTCAAATTGAACCTAGCTTATACCTAAAGGAGCTAGAAAAATATCAACAAAAGTTCCCTAAAGCCAGCAGAAGGAAGGGAATAATAAAGATTAGAGTAGAAATAAATGATACAGAAACTT
Organism: Meles meles; assembly: GCF_922984935.1. NCBI lineage: Eukaryota > Metazoa > Chordata > Mammalia > Carnivora > Mustelidae > Meles > Meles meles. Next base: position 14,889,490 of record NC_060068.1, read on the forward strand.
TAAAAAAGAGAAAACAATAAAAAATGATCAATAAAATCAGGAGCTGTTCTTTGAAAAACTCAATAAATTTGATAACAGCCTAGCCAGACTTATCAAAAACAACAGAGAAAACATCCAAATAAGTAAAATCACAAATGGGAGAGGAGAAATAAGATCCAACACCACAGAAATACAATTAAAAAGGAATATTATAAAGAAATATATCCTGACAAATTTGACAATCTGGAAGAAATGAATAAATTCTCAGAAACTAATACACTACTAAAATTGAAACAGGAAGAAATAGAAAACTTGAAATGACCAGTAACCAAGAAAGAAATTGAATCACTATTCAAAAAAGTCTCAGCAAACAAAAGTCCAGGGCCAGAGGGCTTCACCAGTGAATTCTAGCAAACTTTGAAAAAAGAAATTAATACCTGTTCTTTTGAAACTAGTCCAATATTCACAGATTAATGTAATACACGACATTAATAAAGGAAATGTTAAAAACTTTAAGATCCTTTCAACAGATGTAGGAAAAAATGTATGTGACAAAGTACAACATTGGTTCATGATACAAACCTTTAACAAAGTAGGGTTTGAGGGAATGTATCTCAACATAATAAAGGTCATATACCAAAACCCACAGCTAATATCATCCTTAATGGGGAAAAACAAAGCTTTTCCTCTATGGTCAGAAACTAGTCAAAACAGGGATACCCAACCTCACCACTGTTATTTAACAGTACTGGAAGTCCTACCTCAGCAACCAGACAAAAACAAGAAATAAAAGGAATCCAAATCATTAAGAAAGAAGTCAAGGTTTCTGTATTTGAAGACGACATGATACTTTATATAGAAAATCCTAAAACTCCACCAAAAAATTGCTAGAGCTGATACATGAATTCAGTAAAGTCGCAAGGTACAAATCAAAGTCTCAAGATACAATTCTGTTGCATTTCTATTCACAAAGAAGGAAACAGCAGAAAGAGAAATTAAGGAGTCAGTGTTATTTATAATTGCACCAAATACCATAAAATATCTAGTAATAAACCTAATTAGAATGGTAAAATATCTGAAAAATATAAAATATGAATAAAACAAATTAAAGAAGAGACAAAGAAAAGGAAAAACATATCACATTCATGGATTGGAAGAATATTGTGAAAATGTCTATGTTACCCAAAGCAATCTACACTTTTAATGCAATCCCCATCAAAATACTATCAGCAATTTTTACAAAGCTGGAACAAACTATACTAAAATTTGTATGGAACAACTGGGTGCCTGGGTGGCTCAGTGGGTTAAAGCCTCTACCCTCGGCTCAGGTCATGATCCTAGGGTCCTGGGATTGAGCCCCACATCGGGCTCTCTTCTCCGCAGGGAGCCTGCTTCCTCCTCTCTCTCTGCCTGCCTCTCTGCCTAGTTGTGATTTCTCTCTGTCAAATAAATAAAATATTAAAAATAAATATATAAATAAATAAATAAATAAATAAATAATAAAATTTGTATGGAACAACAAAAGACGCTGAATAGCCAAAGCATTCTTGAACAAGAAAACCAAAACTGGAGGCATTACAATTGTAGACTTGAAGTTATATTTCAAAGTTGTAGTGACCAGGCAGTATGGTAGTGGCATGCACATACACACATACAGAAAGGACACATAGGTAAATAGAATAGAAAACCCAGAAATAACCCCACAACTGTGTTGTTAACAGGAAAGGTTACTCGATGGGAAAACAACAGCATCTTCTACAGATGGTGTTGAGAAAACTGGATAGTAACATGAAAAACAATGATACTAAAGTGCTCTCTTATACCATACACAAAAATAAATTCAAAATGGATGAAAGAGTTAAATGTGAGAGAGGAAATCATCAAAATCCTACAGAAGAACACAGTTTGTAACCTCTTTGACATGGAGGTAGCAACTTTTTACTCAATATATCTCCTGAGAGAAGGGAAGCAAATAAATATCTGCATGGTGAAGAAAGAAATCAACAAATCTAAAAGGCAGCCCAAGGAATGGGAGAAGATATTTGCAAATGACATATCTTTTAAAGGGTTAGTATCCAAAATCTGTTAAGGACTTACGAACTCAACATCCAAAACCAAATAATTCAGTTAAGAAATGTGCAGAAGTTCATAAATGGACATTTTTCCAAAGAAGGCATCTGTATTGCTAACATGAAAAGATGTTGAACATCACTAATCATCAAGGAAATTCAAACCAAAAAGTACAATGAGATATCACTTCACACTGGTCAGAATGGCTAAAATTAACAACACAGGAAACAACAGGTGTTGTGAGGATGTGGAGAAAGGGGAACTCTTCTGCACCGTTGGTTGGAATGCAAATTGGTCCAGCAACTCTGGAAAAGAGCATTCTCTCCTTCAAATATTGCAAATAGAACTACCCCATGATCCAGAAATTTCACCATTAGGTATTTACCCAAAAGATATAAAAATACTGATTTGAGGGGGAGGAGTCAAGATGGCGGAGAAGTAGCAGCCTGAGAATACATCAGGTAGCAGGAGATCAGCTCGATAGCTTATCTAAACATTGCAAACACCTACAAATCCAACGGGAGAGCGAAGAGAAGAAGAACAGCAACTCTAGAAACAGAAAATCAACCACTTTCTGAAAGGTAGGACTGGCGGAGAAGTGAATCTAAAACGACGGGAAGATAGACCACAGGGGGAGGGGCCGGCTCCCGGCAAGCGGCGGAGCAACGGAGCACAAAATCAGGACTTTTAAAAGTCTGTTCCACTGAGGGACATTGCTCCAGGGGCTAAAACGGGGTGAAGCCCACGCGGGGCCAGCGTGGCCCCAGGCCCCGCAGGGTCACAGAAGGATCGGGGGTGTCGGATTGTCGGAGAGCTCGCAGGTATTAGAACGGAGAAGCCGGCTACAGAGACAGAGCCGAGGACTAAACTCTCAGCTCGGGGTTACCTTGGACTGGTCGCGGGCTGGGTGAGCTCGGAGCGCGGCTAGAAGCTGGGGATACGGGAGTGATTGGGTGCTACCTCTGGGGGCACACTGAGGAGTGGGGCCCCAGGCTCTCGGCTCCTCCGGGCCGGAGACTGGGAGGCCGCCATTTTCATTCCCGTCCTCCGGAACTCTACGGAAAGCGTTCAGGGAACAGAAGCTGCCAAAAGCGAACCCGAGCCGATTACTTAGTCTGGCCGCCGGTAAGGGGGGTGCAATCCCGCCTCGGGCAAAGACACTTGAGAGTCACTACAACAGGCCCCTCCCCCAGAAGATCAACAAAATATCCAGCCAGGACGAAGTTCATCTATCAAGGAGAAAGCAGATTCAATTCCTAAGACAGCAGAGCAATTCCAGAGGAGGAGAAAGCAAAGCACGGAACTCATGGCTTTCTCCCCATGATTCTTTAGTCTTGCGGCTACTTCAATTTTTTTTTCTTTTTTCAATTTTTTTTTCTTTTTTCTTTTTTCTTCTTCTGCTAATTTTTTTAAACTTTTACCCTTTTCTTTTTTAACATTTTTTGACTAGTTCATCTAAATATATATATTTTTTCTTTCTTTTTTATATTTTTTATTTGTTTTATTTTTTAAATGTTTTTCTTTCTTTTTTTTTTCTTTTTTTTTTCAGAAGCTGTTTTTATCCCCTTTCTCCCCCCCACAATTTGGGGTCTCTTCTGATTTGGTTACAGCGCATTTTTCTGGGGTCTTTGCCACCCTTTTAGTAGTTTATTTGCTCCTTCATATTCTCTTATCTGGACAAAATGACAAGGCGGAAAAAATCACCACAAACAAAAGAACAAGAGACAGTACCGAAGGCTAGGGACCTAATCAACACAGACATGGGTAATATGTCTGATCAAGAGTTCAGAATGACGATTCTGAACATTCTAGCCGGGCTCGAAAAAGGCATGGAAGATATTAGAGAAACCCTCTCTGGAGATATAAAAGCCCTTTCTGGAGAAATTAAAGAACTAAAATCTAACCAAGTTGAAATCCAAAAAGCTATTAATGAGGTGCAATAAAAAATGGAGGCTCTCACTGCTAGGATCAATGAGGCAGAAGAAAGAATTAGTGATATAGAAGACCAAATGACAGAGAATAAGGAAGCCGAGCAAAAGAGGGACAAACAGCTACTGGACCATGAGGGGAGAATTCGAGAGATAAGTGACACCATAAGACGAAACAACATTAGAATAATTGGGATTCCAGAAGAAGAAGAAAGAGAGAGGGGAGCAGAAGGTCTATTGGAGAGAATCATTGGAGAGAATTTCCCTAATATGGCAAAGGGAACAAGCATCAAAATCCAGGAGATGCAGAGAACCCCCCTCAAAGTCAACAAGAATAGGTCCACACCCCGTCACCTAATAGTAAAATTTACAAGTCTTAGTGACAAAGAGAAAATCCTGAAAGCAGCCCGGGAAAAGAAGTCTGTAACATACAATGGTAAAAATATTAGATTGGCGGCAGACTTATCCACAGAGACCTGGCAGGCCAGAAAGAGCTGGCATGATATATTCAGAGCACTCAACGAGAAAAACATGCAGCCAAGAATACTCTATCCAGCTAGGCTATCATTGAAAATAGAAGGAGAGATAAAAAGCTTCCAGGACAAACAAAAACTGAAAGAATTTGCAAACACCAAACCAGCTCTCCAGGAAATATTGAAAGGGGTCCTCTAAGCAAAGAGAGAGCCTAAAAGTAGTAGATCAGAAAGGTACAGAGATAATATACAGTAACAGTCACCTTACAGGCTAATAATGGCACTAAATTCATATCTCTCAATAGTTACCCTGAATGTTAATGGGCTAAATGCCCCAATCAAAAGACACAGGGTATCAGAATGGATAAAAAAACAAAACCCATCAGTATGTTGCCTACAAGAAACTCATTTTAGACGCGAAGACACCTCCAGATTTAAAGTGAGGGGGTGGAAAACAATTTACCATGCTAATGGGCATCAGAAGAAAGCTGGGGTGGCAATCCTTATATCAGATCAATTAGATTTTAAGCCAAAGACTATAATAAGAGATGAGGAAGGACACTATATCCTACTCAAAGGGTCTGTCCAACAAGAAGATCTAACAATTTTAAATATCTATGCCCCTAACGTGGGAGCAGCCAACTATATCAACCAATTAATAACAAAATCAAAGAAACACATCAATAATAATACAATAATAGTAGGGGACTTGAACACTCCCCTCACTGAAATGGACAGATCATCCAAGCCAAAGATCAACAATGAAATAAAGGCCTTAAATGACACACTGGACCAGATGGACATCACAGATATATTCAGAACATTTCATCCCAAAGCAACAGAATACACATTCTTCTCTAGTGCATATGGAACCTTCTCCAGAATAGATCACATCCTGGGTCACAAATCAGGTCTCAACCGGTATCAAAAGATTAGGATTATTCCCTGCATATTTTCAGACCACAATGCTCTGAAGCTAGAACTCAATCACAAGAGGAAAGCTGGAAAGAACCCAAATACATGGAGACTAAACAGCATCCTTCTAAAGAATGAATGGGTTAACCAGGAAATTAAAGAAGAATTGAAAAAATTCATGGAAACAAATGATAATGAAAACACAACAGTTCAAAACCTGTGGGACACAGCAAAGGCAGTCCTGAGAGGAAAATATATAGCAGTACAAGCCTTTCTCAAGAAACAAGAAAGGTCTCAAGTACACAACCTAACCCTACACGTAAAGGAGCTGGAGAAAGAACAAGAAAGAAACCCTAAACCCAGCAGGAGAAGAGAAATCATAAAGATCAGAGCAGAAATCAATGAAATAGAAACCAAAAAAACAATAGAAAAAATCAATGAAACTAGGAGCTGGTTCTTGGAAAGAATCAATAAGATTGATAAACCCCTGGCCAGACTCATCAAAAAGAAAAGAGAAAGGACCCAAATAAATAAAATCATGAATGAAAGAGGAGAGATCACAGCTAACACCAAAGAAATACAGACAATTATAAAAACATACTATGAGCAACTCTACGCCAACAAATTGGACAATCTGGAAGAAATGGATGCATTCCTAGAGACATATAAACTACCACAACTGAACCAGGAAGAAATAGAAAACCTGAACAGGCCCATAACCAGTAAGGAGATTGAAAGAGTCATCAAAAATCTCCAAACAAACAAAAGCCCAGGGCCAGACGGCTTCCAGGGGAATTCTACCAAACATTTAAAGAAGAACTATTTCCTATTCTCTTGAAACTGTTCCAAAAAATAGAAATGGAAGGAAAACTTCCAAACTCATTTTATGAGGCCAGCATCACCTTGATCCCAAAACCAGACAAGGATCCCACCAAAAAAGAGAACTACAGACCAATATCCTTGATGAACACAGATGCAAAAATTCTCGCCAAAATACTAGCCAATAGGATTCAACAGTACATTAAAAGGATTATTCACCACGATCAAGTGGGATTTATTCCAGGGCTGCAGGGTTGGTTCAACACCCGCAAATCAATCAATGTGATAGAACACATTAATAAAAGAAAAACAAGAACCATATGATACTCTCAATAGATGCTGAAAAAGCATTTGACAAAGTACAGCATCCCTTCCTGATCAAAACTCTTCAAAGTGTGGGGATAGAGGGCACATACCTCAATATTATCAAAGCCATCTATGAAAAACCCACCGCAAATATCATTCTCAATGGAGAAAAACTCAAAGCTTTTCCGTTAAGGTCAGGAACACGGCAGGGATGTCCATTATCACCACTGCTATTCAACATAGTACTAGAAGTCCTAGCCTCAGCAATCAGACAACAAAAAGAAATTAAAGGCATCCAAATTGGTAAAGAAGAATTCAAACTATCACTCTTCGCAGATGATATGATACTATATATGGAAAACCCAAAAGACTCCACTCCAAAACTGCTAGAACTTGTACAGGAATTCAGTAAAGTGTCAGGATATAAAATCAATGCACAGAAATCAGTTGCATTTCTGTACACCAACAACATGACTGAAGAAAGAGAAATTAAGGAGTCAATCCCATTTACAATTGTACCCAAAACTATAAGATACCTAGGAATAAACCTAACCAAAGAGACTAAGAATCTATACACAGAAAATTATAAAGTACTCATGAAAGAAATTGAGGAAGACACAAAAAAATGGAAAAATGTTCCATGCTCCTGGATTAGAAGAATAAATATTGTGAAAATGTCTATGCTACCTAAAGCAATCTACACATTTAATGCAATCCCTATCAAAATACCATCCATTTTTTTTCAAAGAAATGGAACAAATAATCCTCAAATTTATATGGAACCAGAAAAGACCTCGAATAGCCAAAGGAATATTGAAGAACAAAGCCAACGTTGGTGGCATCACAATTCCGGACTTCAAGTTCTATTACAAAGCTGTCATCATCAAGACAGCATGGTACTGGCACAAAAACAGACACATAGATCAGTGGAACAGAATAGAGAGCCCAGAAATCAACCCTCAACTCTATGGTCAACTAATCTTCGACAAAGCAGGAAAGAATGTCCAATGGAAAAAAGACAGCCTCTTCAATAAATGGTGCTGGGAAAATTGGACAGCCACATGCAGAAAAATGAAATTGGACCACTTCCTTACACCACACACGAAAATAGACTCCAAATGGATGAAGGACCTCAATGTGAGAAAGGAATCCATCAAAATCCTTGAGGAGAATGCAGGCAGCAACCTCTTCGACCTCAGCCGTAGCAACATCTTCCTAGGAACAACGGCAAAGGCAAGGGAAGCAAGGGCAAAAATGAACTATTGGGATTTCATCAAGATCAAAAGCTTTTGCACAGCAAAGGAAACAGTTAACAAAACCAAAAGACAACTGACAGAATGGGAGAAGATATTTGCAAATGACATATCAGATAAAGGGCTAGTATCCAAAATCTATAAGGAACTTAGCAAACTCAACACCCAAAGAACAAACAATCCAATCAAGAAATGGGCAGAGGACATGAACAGACATTTCTGCAAAGAAGACATCCAGATGGCCAACAGACACATGAAAAAGTGCTCCACGTCACTCAGCGTCAGGGAAATACAAATCAAAACCACAATGAGATATCACCTCACACCAGTCAGAATGGCTAAAATTAACAAGTCAGGAAATGACAGATGCTGGAGAGGATGTGGAGAAAGGGGAACCCTCCTCCACTGTTGGTGGGAATGCAAACTGGTGCAACCACTCTGGAAAACAGCATGGAGGTTCCTCAAAATGTTGAAAATAGAACTACCCTATGACCCAGCAATTGCACTACTGGGTATTTATCCTAAAGATACAAACATAGTGATCCGAAGGGGCACGTGTACCCGAATGTTTATAGCAGCAATGTCTACAATAGCCAGACTATGGAAAGAACCTAGATGTCCATCAACAGATGAATGGATCAAGAAGATGTGGTATATATACACAATGGAATACTATGCAACCATCAAAAGAAATGAAATCATGCCATTTGCGACGACGTGGATGGAACTAGAGCGTATCATGCTTAGTGAAATAAGTCTCGGAGAAAGACAACTATCATATGATCTCCCTGATATGAGGACATGGAGAAGCAACATGGGGGGGTAGGGGGATAGGAGAAGAGTAAATGAAACAAGATGGGATTGGGAGGGAGGCAAACCATAAATGACTCTTAATCTCACAAAACAAACTGGGGGTTGCTGGGGGGAGGTGGGATTGGGAGAGGGGGAGCGGGCTATGGACATTGGGGAGGGGAGGCGAACCATAAGAGACTATGTACTCTGAAAAACAACCTGAGGGTTTTGAAGGGTCAGGGGTGGGAGGTTGGGGCAACCTGAGGGTTTTGAAGGGTCAGGGGTGGGAGGTTGGTGGAACAGGTGGTGGGTAATGGGGAGGGCACGTTTTGCATGGAGCACTGGGTGTTGTGCAAAAAGAATGAATACTGTTACGCTGAAAAAATAAATAAAATGAAAAAAAAATACTGATTTGAAGGGATACATGCACCCTAATGTTTATAGTAGCATTATTGACAATGGCTAAACTATGGAAAGAGCCCAAATGTCTATGTACTGATGAGTGGATAAAGATGTGGTATGTGCATACAATGGAATATTGCTCAGCCATAGAAAAGAGAATTGTTTGATATTTGCAACATGGTGGGTGGAGCTAGACAATATTATGCAAAGTGAAATATGTCTTTCAGAGAAAGAAAAATACTAGATGTTTTCACTCATATGGGGAATATAAGAAACAAGACAATGAACATGGGGGCAAAAGGAGAGGAAAATCATGAAACAGATTGCTAACTCTAGAGAGAAAACTGATGGATATCTGAGGGAAGGCAGGTCAGTGATGGATTAAACAATGATAGGTATTAAGGAGGGCACTTGTAGTGATGAACACTGGGTGTTATATGTAAGTGATGAATCACTAAATTCTACTCCTGAAAATATTATTGCACTGTATGTAACTAGCTAAAATTAAAAAAATGGAAAATAAAATAAAATAAACTAATGGGGAAAATGTTTTGTTGTTGTTGTTGTTTTTCTTGCTGTTCTTGACTTTTCCTCACACTCTTAATTAATAACTATGCTCATAATTTCTCTAGAGACTTGAGTTCTATTATCATCCACTCCATAATTATCCAATTTGATCTGGAAAAATTCTGCAGGCACCGAGAGCAATGTCCTCTGGTTTACTTCTGGAAGCTAATTCACTCCCGACTCCAGGGGCACCTTCTCTGTTGGCATCTAATGGAAAATATTCTCTCCTTGGTATATTTTACACCATCTTTTCTCCATCTTTTTGTTGGCATATTAATTTAGGCCATTTGTTCTGGAAATAAACAGAGGAAGAAGTCAGAAATACTGCTCTTTCATCATTACTACAGAAAGTGAATGTGTATTGAGAACTACGTTATTTCATCAAGGTATTATTCATTTTCTATTTCCCAGATTTTTATTCATGAAGGAAACAATGATAAACCTGTCATGAAGTTTATGTAATCAATAATTTCAACCTGTTTGTGAGAAAAACATCAAGACAGGTGTTTGATTAAAGTGATTCAATCATTCCCTTAGTTACTATGCTATGTGATTTTGTCAATAAAATAAGCAAACAAAAAAACTTAGCTCAGACCGGGTACACTGGTTTTTACTAATTTAATTAGTTTAGAAAATACATAATTCATCTTGGAGCAATTTTTTTAAAAAAAAACCTCATGGTACAGATTTGTTTATTTTATTTTATTTTTATTTTTTTTAGCATTGAGATCTGTTCCTTACTGTAAATAGACTTAGTATTAGCTCAGAAAAGGCTGCACTGTTGTGTGTGTAAGGATACTTCATATGGATCATTTAAATGCTCTCAAAGTTGGTGGGTCAGAAAAACTCATCGTATTTGCTGCTATTTTATTATTGTGGAAATTGAGACTAAAATTTTTGTTTAGCTTCCCCAATTTAAAACAGCTCAGTCGTGTCAGAACATGGATAGAACTCAGGTCTTCTTCAATCCCATTACTCCTCAGAACACAGGTTATACTTAGTTTTATTAACTTTATGAACTTGATTTGTTAATCTTTTGAGTGAAGTATTGAGACATGGAGGAGAAGGATATGAACTTAGGGTATTCTTATGTAGTCAAATTGTGTACTTGGGTAGGATAACCAGAATCATTAACCAATGATCATTAACCAATGATCCCAGGTAAATAACCAAGTTCAGAGGCTCTGTTCTGCCCAAGGCATGATAAAATGACATCACTGCCCAGGAACAGCGTGTCTAAGCTGGTACATCCTAAAATATCATATGTTTAAGTAAAATAGGAATGGGCATAATGTCCTGAAGCTGCTTTATTGCAGTTACTCCATGTTCAGGGCAATCATGCTACTTTGGCATTTGACAGTCTTGGAATCATTAGGGAGCCGAAGCAAGAACCCTTATACTCCTTCACTCAGCATAGCCTCATATTTCTTGCGAAGTTCCTCCTCAAATTTAACTCTCTCCTGTCAACAGTGAGAGGAGATGCTACGGTCCATTTATTCAATATGCAGGAAAATCATTGTACATTTATTTATGTTATTGCCAAGGGAGAAATTCCACAAGCTGTTCCTTTGTTCCTCATGTAATGTGTGGATTTAAAACACAGATTTGGAAGCAGGACAATGATATCTATTAATTAATCATGTATATATATGCATATTTGTGTGAAAGGGAATTGTACCTTTTTTATGTGTTAACTACCAAAACTTTATTAAATGAATCAACCAACTTGTCTAACATTTTGAATAAGATACATTGTATATATTTGCATTGATTATATATACATAATATTATATATATATACACACATATACATATATTTAGGATTATACATCTAGAAGTTTTTCTTCTATGTACTCAATTCTAAATCATTTGCAATTAAAAACATTGATTTAATAAGTGATGAGCACTGGGGGTTATACTGAACTGATGAATCATTGAACATTATATCAAAAGCCAATGATGTAGTATACATTGGCTAATTGAATTTATTTATTTATTTATTTTTAAAAATTATTTTTTTTATTTGACAGAGTTAGAGATAGACACAAAGAGAGCACAAGCAGTGGGAGCAGCAGAGGGAGAGGGAGAAGCAGCCTCCCTGCTGAGCAAGAAGCCTGATGCAAGGATTGATCCAAGGACCCTGGGATCATGAACTGAGTGGAAGGCAGATGCTTAACTGACTGAGCCAGGTAACTTTGGCTAATTGATTTCAAACACAAAAATAATTTTTAATAAAAATAAATGATAACTATATAAAATTTTATTATCTTTGTTCCTCTTTTTAGAGTGCAGGAGCTGTGGCTATTAGAGATGAGGAATTAGAATATTATTTCCCCATTTGTTAGATGATACTAGACTATAGATTATGAGGGATCTACCATATGGCAGTAGTGCAGATTTTTGTATTGATTGCAACCAAGTTATCCTGGGAGATATCTATATCTATATCTATATTTATATCTATATCTATCTATATCTATATATCTATCTATATCTATATCCATATCTGTATCTATATCTATATATAGATCTATAGATCTATAGATCTATATATAGATACAGATATATATAGATATATATAGATATATATAGATATAGATATAGATATATATAGATATATATAGATATATATAGATATATATAGATACAGATATATATCCATATCTGTATCTATATCTATATATCTATATATAGATACAGATATATATCCATATCTGTATCTATATCTATATATAGATCTATAGATCTATCTATATATATATATAGATCTATATATCTATATATATATATATAGATATATAGATCTATATATATATATAGATAGATCTATAGATCTATATATAGATATAGATACAGATATGGATACAGATATGGACATGGATATGGATACAGATATGGATACAGATATGGATATAGATATTATTGCTGACTCAGCCTGGAAGGGTATTTTTTGGTCTGTTTCTTTTTTAAGATTTTATTTGTTTATTTGACAGACAGAGATCACAAGTAGGCAGAGAGGCAGGCAGAGAGAGAAGGGGAAGCAAGCTCCCTGCTGAGCACAGAGCCCAATGTGGGGCTCGATCACAGGACCCTGGGATCGTGACCTGATCCAAAGGCAGGGGCTTTAACCCACTGAGCCAACCAGGCACTCTGTTTTTTGTTTTAAGAAGATACAAGTCTTTGTTTTGTGGTTGTGTAGTTGGAACTCTTTTAGTTCAAACCAATAAACTAACATTTCACTCTTGCTTTATTAAATTCTATTGATAATTAAAAGCACAAAATTTAGATTTGAATTGTTGTATATTGCTAAAATATCATTAAAATGCAGATCAAAATATGCATAACATGGTAGAAAATAATATAACAAGCATCTGATTCCTAATAACTTGTTTTATTAAACCTCATAATTCTGGGATTTGGAGTTTTAATAAGTGGGGTTTCTTATTGGATCCATAATACCAAGGAAATAGTTTCATCTTTTCTCACTGAATTTTATAATTAATTTAAAATGTAGAATCCAATTCACAGTACACAAAAGTATTCCAATTGTTTCTTTATGTAACATAAATTTCTATATTTCTATATTTCACAATATTAAAAGAAATTTTATTAATCTAGAAGGTTTAGTATAAAAATGATAATTAATAAACAATATTTAGTTTTGTCACTTATTAACATTTTTGTGTTTTCTTTGATTTTAAGTATTAACATGTTACAGACATAGTTAATATTCAATTTTTATTTCACTTTAATCTCACTGCTTCCCTTCCCCATTCCATGTTTCTCTCTCTTTTCAAAAAAAAAATTTTTGTAAGTAAATTCTATACCCAATGTGGGGCTAGAACCCATGACCCCAAGATCAAGAGTCACAAGTTCCACCAGCTGAGCTTGCCATGTGCCCCTGTTCCATTTTCTTAATTGGTACATTGTATTCATTCTTGTAACTGATTTATACAACTCATATAAGTGTGTAGCCATAGATAATATGCTGTGTTTTTCTGAATGTTTAAACTAATATGATTGGAAATACATTCTATATAACACCTTGCAGCATGCATTTTTTATTTATTTATGCATGTAGAGCTATCACATTTCATGTCTACAGTGTTTGATTCTGGGATAAAATGGGGTATATCAAACAGCATCCCAATGATGGGAATTTGGAGTTTAAACATACTAGAACAAACATCCTTAATTATGTCATTTTAAAATATATATATATTTGTTAGAAGTAACATCACTGCATCAAAACTTCCACATTTTAATTGATTGTATATTGCCAAATGACACTTCAAACTATGTAGACTTCTTAAATGCAAAACATCAGTAAATGAGAATTTCATCCTTCACATCTTTGTTACAAATTTAGTAGTCAGACTTACATGCACTCTGTGTTTTAAGCCAATGAGCACACAAAAAAAGCACATCTTGTTATGGTTTTAATTTGTATTTCCATGACTAGTAAGATTGAAGATATTTTTGAATTCACGATCGATCATTACTTTGTGTTTATGAGCAGCTTCAGTTCAATTTGCTCGCATTTTTCTTTTATGTTAATTTGTTTTCTTATAATTTCTTCTTTATCAGTGATGGTATGCTTTTGTCATTTACACTGCAAATATTTATTGTTCATAATTTGACTTTGTGTTATGGTGTCATTTTGTAAAATTATTTATATTAATGATAAAATGCATATTTCAAACTAATTGCTATTTATAATCTTTGGGAAGAAAATTATCTTCAAAATTTGTCACAACCCAAGGTCCTATATTTCTTATAAGTACTGATAGCATTCATTTCATATTTCCATAGTTACAAAGGATAATATTTACGTGCTTTATCATCAACATGAAGTAAGTAAGCAGTGAAGAATAAAAGGGATAACCAGAAATTTGACTTTGAAATAACTGTAAAGTTGTCTGTAATCTTAAAAAAATTAATAAATTGTGAACTATAATATTTTGGATTCATGGAAAGAGAATATAACATGCAGATGACTTTGCTGTGGACAATCATATATGTTTTAAACATGCAGACAGTACCACCAAGGAAAAGCAAAGATATGAGAATAACTGATTAACATATAGAAAACAAATATTTATTTTCATAAATCATGTTAACCAAAATTATAACCCATCAGAGAAGTTAGTATAATGCAAAGATTAACAACACTGATCTTAAAAACAGACTGCCTGGATTTTAAGGCTGTCTCGGGCTCTAGATTTTTGAGTGATTATGGACAAATTAATTGGCCTTGCTCAGCCTTAGTTTCTTCTTCTATAGAATGAGAATAATAGTATCATTTTACTCCATTGTTTCATTATTAATATTAATTAAGTTAATGTATTTATTGTGCAGAAAACAAATTGGCACAGAGAAGGTGCTACAAAAGTTTGTGTTCTTTTCCAAATCGGAACTATTTGTAATGAGTTTTAAATTTAAGAACCATATCCTTTTTAATTATACAGCAAATCCCAAATTTCAAGTGGCTTACCCCAACGTTATTCAACATAAAACTAGAGAGGGATGGTTCTGTCCAGGAGGTGTAACTGTTATAATTCTAAACTTTTGTACCAAACAAATTACCCAGAAACATATAAAAAGACAAATTTCTGGGTTTTACCTTACAAATTCTCAATTAGTAATTTTACCTTGGGCCCTAAAAATTCATATTTTCAACAAGCATAATAACTAGTTTGCTCAAATAATAAAAATAAAACCAAAAACAAACTTCTAATTTCATAGATTGAGGAGTACTTTAGAGTAAATACACCAAACTAATGAAAAACTTCTGTAAATTACTGATTGAACTATTAAAAATCTTATCTATATTTCTCTCAGAATCTTCCCGGATATTAAAAACCTGCCTATTAGGATTTACAAAATGGTAGTGGAGTAGGAGGACCCAAGCTCATCTTATCTCTCAAACACAAGATAACTATCAAATCATCCTAAATAGCCCAGAATTAAGGCTGATGATTGACAGAATTCCACAATTAAAGGGAGAGAAGGGGCCATTTTGAAGAACGTAAGAAGTGGTGACATATGGTTCAGGGGGAAAGGGATTAGAGGTGCTGTGTAGGTAAGGGAGCTGTGTTCACAGAGGACAAGAGACAGAGGAGCACCCGGGGCAATGCACAAGGAGAATGTTTCCCCAAAGTCATTGCATTAGAATATAAGAGCGGCTGAGTTTCATGTGTCCCTGCAATGAGCTTAAATACTGGAATTTTAAAGGTCAGTGGCCTTGGTGGAGATAGAACACAGAGCCCTGGCCTTACACTGCTCCTGGAGGGAAGGCAGGCAAAGAACCCTGGAATGTGGAAACATCAATCTGAAGAACACCTGGGCACACAGGAGGAAGATAATTCACTCTTTTCTGAGTGTATCCCTGAGAGGAAGCTTTTAAGGAGACACCTATCCACAAACAAAGGAGCTGGCTGGCACCATTTCCCTCCCCATCCCTCAAAAAAGCACAGAACCACCTGCAGGAAGTAGCCCAGCACTGACACTGTCTAACTAACTTGCTTCCATCAACACCAAGAGTCCTGCCCTCTGCCAGGACTGCCCTTCCCAGTCAATATTCCCTCAACTCCAATGTGGTGGGCCCTTCCCCCAGAAGACCAGTGCAAGTACCTGCTCACAACACATCTCCTGACCTGAAAATTTGGCAGAGCTTCACACCTGGTGGAGTTGGAGTCAGGTTTTATTCACAAACATACCAGAGAACACCTAGTTAAAATCCACCACATTCAGGCCAGAGACCAAACACTGCCCACAAAAGGCAAGGATCAGCTCTGTGGACAACTAGCCTGAAGGATGGAGCAGCCACAACACAACAGCAGAGCACACAAGCATACACCTGAAGTGCCAGTCCCTAGACACTACAGGACTTCTTCATAAGGCCATTACTTTCAGGAACAGGAAAGTAAATTACTCCTGCACAGCAGGAGAGATTAAGATGAACTGTAGAGAGGGAGGAATTTATCTGAAATTAAAAAACAAAATAAGGTGATAGCCAGAGATCTAAGTGAAACAGATATACAAGCAACATGCCTGAGGAAGAATTTAAGCCAACAATCATTAGGATAGTCCCTGGGCTTGAGAAAAGAATAGAATACATTATGGAGACCGTTACCACAATGATAAAAAAGTCAAAAAAATATCAATCAGTGGTGAAGAATGCAATAACTGAGACTAGAAACAGGCTTCATGCAATGAGCAGTAGGCTGGAGGGAGCAGAGGGAGACAAAGTACTGGAAAATAATAAAGCTGAATAAAAGAGAGGAAAACAACATGACTACAGACTGAGGGAACTCAATGACTCCATCAAATGTAATAACATTGTATTATAAGGGTCCCAGAAGAAGAAGAGAGAAAAGGGGCAGAAAATTTATTTAAAGAAATAATAGCTGAAACATCCCTAATCTGGGGAAGGAAACAATCATCCAGATCCAAGAGACATAGAGAACTCCCATCAAAATCAACAAAAGCAGGACAACAATGAGACATACTGTAATTAAATTTGCATAATATAGTGATAACGAAAAAATTCTAAAAGCAGCAAGACAAAAGAAGTCCCAAACTTACAAGGAAGACCCATAAGGATGGCTAGCTGGGGAATTCCCAACAGAAACCTGACATGCCAGAAGAAAGTGGTATGATATATTCAAATTGCTGAATGGGGAAAATCTGCACAAAGAATATTCTATCCAGCAAGAGTATCATAGAGAAGAGAGGAGAAAAAAAGAGTTCCCGAGACAAACAAATACCAAAGGAGTTCCTGACCACTAAACCAGCTCTGTAAGAAATATTAAAGGTAACTCTTTGAGTGGAAAGGAAAGACCAAAAGTGACAAAAACTAGAAAGGATCAGAGAAAATCTCCAAGAACAATGACAAAAGAAGCAATAAAATGACAATAAATATACATCTATCAATGATTACTATGAGTGTAAATGTACTAAATTCTCCAATTAAAAGACATAGGGTGTCAAAAATTGATAAAAAAACAAGACCCTCAATACTGCCTATAGGAAGTTCATTTCAGACCTAAAGTCAACTTCATTTTGAAAGTAAGGGAATGGAGAAACAGGTATCATGCAAACAGATATCAAAACAAAGTCAGAGTGGCAGTAGTTATATCAGACAAACTACACTTTTTTTGTTCTTTTTTTGTATTTGTGGTCTTTTTCAAAGACAGAACATCATAGATATGCAGTACAATCAGCAGAGTTTATTTAAGGTGAAAGTACACTCTCTAGATGTAAGAGCAGGTGAGTTCAAGGGAGAGCTGCATTTTTGTTGTTGTTGTTCTTTTATTCTTTTTTCTGCTTTGGTATTATGGTAATGCTGGCCTTACAGAATGATTTGGAATGTATCCCTCTATTCCATTATTTGTAGGATTTTATAGGATTGCCATTAGTTATTATTATTTTTTAATGGTTGGTAGAGTTCACGAAAGAAAGCATGTGTTCTTGGACTTTTCTGTGCTGGGAGATTTTTGACTCTTAATTCAGTTTTTAATCTTGTTATTGTTATTGGTCTACAAGATTTCCTACTTATTTGATCCAAGATTTATTATTCAATCTTCATATTTAGACCATTTTAAGGAATTATGTGCATTGTTTTTCTAAGTTATCTGATTTTTTAGTATATAATTATTTATGGTAATCTGTTATCACACTATGTATTTCTGTGGTATCTGTTGTATTGTTTTCACTTTCATTTATCCATTTATCATGGATTAAAAAAATCTTTTTTTTTTCCTTTCCTTTTCTTTAGTCAGTGTAACTAAAGCATTGCCAATTTCTTTTTTTCTTTTTTTAACTCATAATTCTTTCAATGTATTTCACTGTATTTCCTTTTTCTACTAAATTTCAGTTATTTATTCTTTCTATAGTTCCTTGAGGTTTAGTGAAAAGTTGTTTATTTGACATTTCTTAATATAAGCATTTATAGCATAAAAAACAAAAATAGAGTTACTATATGATTTAATAATTTTTAATTTTATATTAAATTATATTTTATTATATATAATTATATATATAATATATATGAAATTATATTTAAATTATAAATTATATTTAATAATTTTTAATTTTAACTTAGTTTAGTCTAGTTTATTCTTTTTTAATTTTTATTTTCTACTATACATATAGAGTTAAACTTCAAGGTAATCCCCTTTCCCCAATCAATGCTACCCCTATAGGCAAACCAGTTTCTAATCCCCCTGTAACTTAGGAAAGTTGAGTCCCTTAACAAAAACATCAAGATACCTTCAGGAAGAATCAAAATAACCTTCCTCACCCACACTGAGAATTTATAACCACTCTCCCAATTTTTCCTTCTGTCAGTGTTTCTGTGAATTTCTGTTTGTCCTGATAATATATAAATCTTATACCTGGGGTTCTTTCTGATGAGGTTCTTCCATTTTTTTTGCTTATATATATTTTTTTCTCTTGTCATATACTTTTGTCAGTCTTTTTGTTTGTCTGTTTTTGTTTGTATACTTCATAAATCTTACCTTGTGGCCCATTTGGGCTGAGCCTTCTCTTTTATCTTCCTTTTTTTCCTGATTCTCTCTCTGTCTCTTGTTTTTTCCTATTTTCTTTCCCCTTTTTTTCTTTCTTCTTCTCTATTTCTTTTTCTTTTCTTTTTTCTCTTATTTGGGTGGGGAATCCTGATTGCACAGAAGCATTCCAGGGTGCACATTGACTGCACCACAATCGATAAGTCCAGCTGCATCTGTTCAGTCACCTCTTTCCAAAATGACTAGGAGGAGGAATACCCAACAGAAGAAAAATACAGAGGATGGACCTTCTTCAACAGAATTAATGGCTATCCACAGAGACAATATGTCAGAAAAGGAATTCAGACTAACAATTATCCAGGCAATAGCTAGGTTGGAGAAAGCCATGGATGACCAAACAGAATTGATTAGGGCAGAACTGAAAGCCACCAGGGATGATGTTCACAATGTTAGGGCAGAACTGAAAGCCACCAGGGATAATGTTCAAAATCCTCTCAATGAGTTCCAATCCAATCTAAATTCTCTAAAAGCTAGGGTAACTGAGACAGAAGATAGAATTAGTGATCTGGAGGACAAACAGAGAGAGAGAAAAGATCAGGAGGAAGCCTGGAACAAACAGCTCAGAAGCCATGAAAACAGAATCAGGGAAATAAACGATGCCATGAAATGTTCCAATGTCAGAATTATTGGAATCTCTGAAGGGGAGGAAAAAGAAAGAAGTCTAGAAGATATAGAGGAAGAAGTTGTCTATGAAAATTTTCCCAATCTCACGAACGGAAACAACATTCATGTACTAGAGGCAGAGAGATTTCCTCCCTAGATTTTAAATTCTCGAAAGTCCTCACGAAACCTTATAGTTAGAATGAGGAATTATGTTTCAAGAGAGACCCTCTTAAAAGCAGCTAGGAGAAAAAAGCTCCTTACATAGAGAGGAAAGCGCATTAAAATAACGTCAGACCTTTCCACAGAGAGCTGGCAAGCCAGGAAGGGCTGGCAAAATATATTCAGAATACTAAATGAGAAGAACATGCAACCAAGAATACTCTATCCAGCAAGACTGACATTTAAAATGGATGGAGAGATAAAGAGTTTCCAAGACCGGCAAGGCTTAAAAGACTATGCAACCACCAAGCTGACACTGCAGGAAATATTAAGGGGGGTCCTATAAAAGAGAAAAAATCCTAAGAACATCATTGAACAGAAATATAGAAACAATCTACAGACAGAAAGACTTCAAAGGCAACACGATGTCAATAAAAACCTATCTCTCAATAATCACTCTCAATGTGAATGGCCTAAATGCGCCCATAAAATGACAAAGGGTTGCAGATTGGATAAAACGACAGGACCCATCCATATGTTGTCTACAAGAGACCCATTTTGAACCTAAGGATATACCCAGACTGAAAGTGAAGGGATGGAGAAGCATCTTTCATGCCAATGGGCCTCAAAAGAAGGCCGGAGTAGCGATTCTCATATCACATAAATTAGATTTTAAACTAAATACTGTAGTCAGAGATACAGAAGGACACTATGTAATTCTTAAAGGGACTATCCGCCAAGATGATCTAACAATTGTGAATATCTATGCCCCCAATATGGGAGCACCCAATTACATAAGAAAACTAATAATCAAGATAAAGAGTCATATTGATATGAATACAATAATAGTAGGAGAACTTAATACACCTCTCTCAGAAATAGACAGATCATCGAAGCAGAAAATTAATAAAGAAATAAGAGCATTGAATGAGACATTGGACCAGATGGACCTCATAGACATATACAGAACATTCCACCCTAAAACAACAGAATATTCATTCTTCTCAAGTGCACATGGAACCTTCTCCAGAATAGACCACATACTGGGTCACAAAGCAGGACTCAAACGATACCAAAAGACTGACATTATTCCCTGCATATTCTCAGATCACAATGCTTTGAAACTGGAGCTCAATCACAAGGAAAAGTTCAGAAGGAACTCAAACACATGGAAGCTAAAGACCACCTTGCTTAAGAATGCTTGGATCAACCAGGAGATCAAAGATGAACTTAAACAATTCATGGAAACCAATGAGAATGAAGACACTTTGGTCCAAAACCTATGGGATACACCAAAGGCGGTTCTAAGGGGGAAATACATAGCCATCCAAGCCTCCCTCAAAAACACTGAAAAATCCAAAATACACCAGCTATCTCTACACCTTAAAGAAGTGGAGAATCAACAACAAATCAAACCAACTCCACATGCAAGAAGGGAAATAATCAAGATTAGAGCAGAGATCAATGAGGTAGAAACGAGAGATACAGTAGAACGTATCAATGAAACTAGAAGCTGTTTTTTTGAAAGAATCAATAAGATCGATAAACCATTGGCCACACTAATCCAAAAGAAAAGAGAGAAAGCCAAAATTAATAAAATTATGAATGAAAAGGGAGAGATCACAACTAACACCAAGGAAATAGAAACAATCATCAGAAATTATTACCAACAGTTATATGCCAATAAGCTAAGCAACCTAGATGAAATGGATGCATTCCTGGAAAACTACAAACTCCCAAAATTGAACCAGGAAGAAATTGACAACCTGAATAGACCGATATCTAGTAATGAGATTGAAGCAGTGATCAAAAACCTCCCAAAAAACAAGAGCCCAGTACCTGAAGGATTCCCTGGGGAATTCTACCAAACTTTCTAAGAAGAAATAACACCTATTCTCCTGAAGCTGTTCCAAAAATTGAAGCAGAAGGAAAACTTCCAGACTCTTTTTATGAAGCCAGCATTACCCTGATCCCCAAACCAGGCAAAGACCCTACCAAAAAGGAGAATTTCAGACCAATATCACTGATGACTATGGATGCAAAGATTCTCAACAAGATCCTAGCAAACAGGATCCAGCAGCACATTAAAATGATTATCCACCATGACCAGGTGGGATTCATCCCTGGGTTGCAAGGTTGGTTCAACATTTGCAAATCAATCAATGTGATAGAACAAATCAATAAGAGAAGAGAGAAGAACCACGTGGTCCTCTCAATTGATGCAGAAAAAGCATTTGACAAAATCCAGCATCCGTTCCTGATGAAAACGCTTCCAAGTATAGGGATAGAGGGAATATTCCTGAACTTCATAAAATCTATCTATGAAAGACCCACAGCAAATATCATCCACAATGGGAAAAAGCTTGCAGCCTTCCCGTTGAGATCAGGAACACGACAAGGATGCCCACTCTCACCAGTCTTGTTCAACATAGTATTAGAAGTTCTAGCAACGGCAATCAGACAACAAAGAGAAATAAAAGGTATCCAAATTGGCAAGGAAGAAGTCAAACTCTCTCTCTTCGCAGATGACATGATTCTTTATATGGGAAACCCCAAAGACTCCACCCCCAAACTACTAGAACTCATACAGCAATTCAGTAACGTGGCAGGATACAAAGTCCATGTACAGAAATCAGTGGCTTTCTTATACACTAACAATGAAAATACAGAAAGGCAAATTAGAGAATCGATTCCATTTACTATAGCACCAAGAACCATAAGATACCTGGGCATAAACCTAACCAAAGAGATAAAGGACCTGTACTAGAGGAACTACAGAACATTCATGAAAGAAATTGAAGAAGACACAAAAAGATGGAAGACTGTTCCATGCTCTTGGATTGGAAGAATAAACATTGTTAAAATGTCTATACTGCCTAGAGCAATCTATACTTTTAATGCCATTCTGATCAAAATTCCACCAGTATTTTTCAAAAAGCTGGATCAAATAATCCTAAAATTTGTATGGAATCAGAAGAGACCCCGAATTGCTAAGGAAATGTTGAAAAACAAAAACAAAACTGGCAGCATCACGTTACCCGATTTCAAGCTTTACTACAAAGCTGTGATCACCAAGACAGCGTGGTACTGGCATAAAAACAGACACATAGACCAGTGGAACAGAGTGGAGAGCCCAGATATGGACCCTCAACTCTATGGTGAAATAGTCCTCGACAAAACAGGAAAAAATATTCAATTGAAAAAAGACAGTAACTTCAATAAATGGTGCTGGGAAAACTGGACAGCGATATATAGAAGAATGGAACTTGACCATTCTCTTACACCGTACACAAAGATGAACTCGAAATTGATAATAGACCTCAACGTGAGACAGGAATCTATCAGAATCCTGGAGGAGAACATAGGCAGTAACCTCTTCGATATCAGCCACAGCAACTTCTTTCAAGATATGTCTCCAAAGGCCAAGGAAACAAAAGCGAAAATGAACTTTTGGGACTTCATCAAGATCAAAAGTTTCTGCACAGCAAAGGAAACAGTCAACAAAACAAAAAGGCAACCCACGGAATGGGAGAAGTTATTTGTAAATGACAGTACAGACAAAAGGTTGATATCCAGGATCTATAAAGAACTTCTCAAACTCAACACACACAAAACAGGTAATCATATCGAAAAAATGGGCAGAAGATATGAACAGACACTTCTCCAATGAAGACATACAAATGGCTATCAGACACATGAAAAAATGTTCATCATCATTAGACATCAGTGAGATTCAAATTAAAACCACATTGAGATACCACCTGACACCAGTTAGAATGGCCAAAATTAGCAAGACAGTTAACAACATGTGTTGGAGAGGATGTGGAGAAAGGGGAACCCTCTTCCACTGTTGGTGGGATTGCAAGTTAGTGCAGCCACTTTGGAGAACAGTGTGGAGACTCCTGAAGAAATTAAGAATAGAGCTTCCCTATGACCCTGCAATTGCACTGCTGGGTATTTACCCCAAAGATACAGATGTAGTGAAAGAAGGGCCATCTGTACCCCAATGTTTATTGCAGCAATGGCTATGGTCGCCAAACTGTGGAAAGAACCAAGATGCCCTTCAACGGATGAATGGATAAGGAAGATGTGGTCCATATACACAATGGAGTATTATGCCTCCATCAGAAAGGATGAATACCCAACTTTTGTAGCAACATGGACGGGACTGGAAGAGATGATGCTGAGCAAAATAAGTCAAGCAGAGAGAGTCAAGTATCATATGGTCTCACTTATTTGTGGAGCATAACAAATAACATGGAGGACATGGGGACATGGAGAGGAGAGGAAGTTGAGGGAAACTGGAAGGGGAGATAAACCATGAGAGACTATGGACTCTGAAAAACAACCAGAGGGTTTTGAAGGGGCGGGGGGGGGTGGGAGGTTGAGGAACCAGGTGGTGGGTAATAGGGAGGGCACATACTGCATGGAGCACTGGGTGTGATGCCAAAACAATGAACACTGTTATGCTGTAAATAAACAAATTAAGGAATAAAAAAAATAAAAAATAAATAAAAATAAATAAATAAAATAAAATAAAAATAGAGTTAATATATGATTTAATAATTCCACTAAAGGTATTTACCAAAACAAAATGAAAGCAATAATGTTTTAATTATATGCAATTATATATATATTTATTATTATATATTTATATAATATAATATTAATTAATATAATATAAATGCATGTTATATTATTTATTTATATTATTATATTATTTATATTATGATATAATATATTAATATTAATTATTTTATATAATTATATATCATATATTATAAATATTATATAATTATATAATATAATATTAATATATGAAATATATACATATTATATTGATTTTTATTTTATATATAATATGCACTCCTATGTTTATTTCAGCCTTATTTATAATAGCCAAGATATAGAAGCAACCCAAGTATTCTTGGATAGATGAATTGGATAGGAAGATACTATATCATGGAGAAGAATGAAATGTCACCATTGGCAATAGTATTGAAGGGATCTAGAGGGTACAATGCTATATGCAATACATCTGTCAGAGAAAGACAAATATATGATTTCACTCATGTGTGGGATTTAAGAAACAAAGCAAAGAAACAAGGAAAAATAGACAAACAAAAAGCAAAAAACACTGACTCTTAAATATAGAGAACAATGTGGTGGTTACCAAGGAGGATGGGAGCAGGGATGAGTGAAATAAGTGAAAGGGATTAAGAGTACGCTTACCTTGATGGGCACTGGAGTAATGTATAGAATTGTTAAGCCACTATATTGTACACCTTAAACTAGAAGAACACTAATTATACTGGAGGTGTTTTTTTAAATATTTTATTTATTTATTTGACAGAGAGATCACAAGTAGGCAGAGAGGCAGGCAGAGAGAGGAGGAAGCAGGCTCCCTGATGAGCGGAGAGCCCAATGTGGGACTGGATCCCAGGACCCTGAGATCATGACTTGAGCCAAAGGCAGAGGCTTTAACCCACTGAGCCACCCAGGCTCCCCTATACTGGAGTTTTTAAAAACAGTCTTTGAAGATCTGTTAGGGCATTTAAATTTTCTTCCAAGCAAAATGGGTAACTTGAATGATTTTTAAGTAGAGGATTGGCATGATCTAATAGGGGTTTATTAAAGCCACTAATTTATGAGTAAAAAATGGATTGGAGAGACAAAAATTTGGAGTTAGCAAACTCTAAATGAGCCTGTTGAAAAAAATACAAGACAGAGAGGAAGTGAATGTATTTTAATGCGAAACACTTGAATGAATTTAAAGGATCTTCAGAGGACATAATCTGTAGTAAATGAATTTTGGTTCATGTTGATTGTGAAGTTTCAGTGGTAATCTGGAGGAGTTATCAATACAGAGTTGGTTATGTGGGACAGGGGAAGAACTGGAAGCTTTAGATGTAGGAATTTTATTAGCCTACAGACGGTTACTTATGACCTTACTGAGAGCTAAAGAAACCTATGAAAAAAGTAATATTTTTTTCTTAAAGAAACTCAACAATAGACAAACTATGGAAAAAGCCTAGATGTCCATTGACAGAGGAATGGATAAAAATATATGATGTATATACAAGAGATACAATATACAATAGAATATTACTCAACCATCAGAAAGGATGAAAGTTTACCATTTACACTGGATGGAACTAGAGGGTATTATGCTCAGTGAAATAAGTCAGTCAGAGAAAGACAATTATCATATGTTTTCACTCACATGAGGTATATAAGAACCAGTGCAGGGGATCATAGGATAAGGGAAGGAAAACAAAATGGGAAGAAATCATAGAGGGAGACAAATCATGAGAGACTCTGACCTGTGGGAAAGGAACTGAGAATTTCTGGAGGTGATTGGGGAATAGGGTAACTGGGTGATAGGCATTAAGGATGGCAGGTAATGTAATGAACAATGGGTGTTATATGCAACTGATGAATTGTTGAACTCTACATCTGAAACCAATGGTGTACTACAAGTTGGCTAATTGAATTTAAATTAAGAAATGTATTTACTTAAGCAGCATAGATGATATCTAATTTATTCCTTTAACTAGGGGATATAATTCCTACATAATTGTATTAATACAATATTGTGCTCATTTTTCTTTGTCTCATTTTTAATTATTACATATTTTCTTAAACAATCAGAACACAGATTTCCTTGCACAATGGACAATCTCACAGAAGTGACAGAGTTCCTGCTCATGGGGTTTTCTGACATCTGTGAGCTACAGATACTTCATGTTGGAGTGTTTCTGCTGGTTTATCTGACAGCACTGGTGTGGCACCTTCTCATCATGATAATCATTACTTTTGACCAGTATCTTCACAGACCCATGTACTTTTTTCTGAAGAACCTCTCCTTTTTGGATTTGTGCTACATCTCAGTCACTGTGCCTAAGTCAGTCCACAGCTCCTGGACTCACAATAACTCCATCTCTTACTTTGGCTGTGTGGCTCAAGTTTATTTTTTCTTTGCTTTTGCTTCTGTTGAGCTGGCCTTTCTCACTGTCATGTCCTATGACTGCTATGTTGCCATTTGTTACCCCCCCAATAAGAAGCCATTATGACACCAGAAAAATGCCATCACATAGCAGCCATTGCCTGACTAAGTTGTTTTATTTATGAGCAGTCCACACTGGCAACATATTTAGGGATTCCATTTCAAGATACAACATAATCCACCAGTTCTTCTGTGACATCCCTCACATTTTGGCCCCAGTTTCTCATGAGGTTTTCTTTGTTGAGCTTGTGACCCTAGCTCTGAGTTCCTGCTTTGTTCTGGGATGCTTTGTTCTTATGATCATCTCCTATATCCAGATATTCTCAACAGTGCTCAGAATCCCTTCAGTGGAGAATACAGTAAAAGTCTTTTCCGCCTGCTCCCCACAGCTGATTGTTATCATGCTCTTCCTCATTACAGGACTCTTTGCTGCCTTAGGACCAATTGCCAAAACTTCATCCATTCAAGATTTGATGATTGCTCTGGCATACACAGTTTTGCCTCCTTTCCTGAATCCCATCATATATAGTCTTAGAAACAAGGAGATTAAAGCAGCTGTTTGGAGAATATTTGGGAAGATAATTTCCCTGCGAATGTAGAACACTTAGATTTTGCTAATACAAGATCTTTTAAAAAGACCAGGAGAGCATAAATACCTTAAGAAAAAATATATAGGAAAAACCGTTGAGAGACAGAATATTTCCAGGCCATATTTAGAAATAAATACAAGTGTGTCTTTAAAAAATAAAATATCTCAATATTAAATATTGCAAAATTTTATAACTACAACCTTCTGTGGTGTTCCATTCCTTCATTTATTTATTTTTTATTTAAATTCAATTAGCCAAAGTATACTACATTGTTATTTATATAATGTTCAATGATTCATTAGTTGAATATAACACACAGTGCTCAGCATACCATGTGCCCTCTTTAATTTCCTTCACACAGTTACCCCATCCCCTCACCTACCACCCACAATCAACCCTCAGTTTCTTTCCTGTAGTTAAGAGTTTCGCATGGATTATCTCCCTCTCTGATGATTTCACATTCAGTTTTCCCTCCCTTTCTCTATTGTCCTCTACACTATTCCTTATGTTCCACATGAATGAACATATGATAATTGTCTTTCTCTGCTTTTTTTGCTTACTATAATCCCCTCCAGTTCCATTGATGTTCATGTAAATGGTAGATATTCATCCTTTCCAATGGCTATTATTCCTTGTGTACATGAACCACATCCATCTTCTTTATCTATTCATCTTCTGAAGAACATTTTGACTCTATCCATAGTTTGGCTATTGTGGACGTTGCTGCTATGAACATTGGGGTGCAGGTGCCCCTTCATTTCACTACATCACTATCTTTGGGGGTAAATACCCCATAGTGTAATTGCTGGATCATAAAGTAGCTCATTTTTAACTTCCTGGGGAAGTTAAATACTGTTTTCCAGAGTGACTGTACCAGCTTGCATTCCTACCAACAGGGTCCCCTTTCTCCACATCCTTGCCAACACTTGTTTCCTGTCTTGTTAATTTTTGCCACTGTAACCAGTGAAAGGTGTATCTCGTTGTGGTTTTCATTTGTATTTCCATGATGGCAAGTGATGTGGAGCATTTTTCATGTGCCTGTTGGCCATTTGTATGTCTTCTTTGGACAAGTGTCTGTTCATGTCTTCTGCCCATTTTTTTGACTACATTATTTGGTTTTTGGATGTTGAGTTTGGTAAGTTCTTTATAGACCTTGGATACCAGCCCTTTATCTGATATATCATTTGCAAATATTTTCTCCCATTTGGTAGTTTGTCTTTTAGTTTTGTTGACTGTTTCCTTTGCTGTGAAGATGCTTTTTATCTTAATGAAGCCCCAATAATTTATTTTTGCTTTGTTTCCCTTTCCTTTATAGACTTGTCTTGGAAAAAGTGGCTGTGTCCATGGTTTATAAGGTTGTAACCTGTGTTCTCCTCTAGAATTTTGATGGATTCCTGTGTCACATTTAGGTCCTTCTTCCATTTTGAGTTTATCTTTCTGTATGTTGTAAGAGAATGGTCCAGTTTCATTTTTCTGCATGTGGCTGTCCAATTTTCCCAATACCATTTATTGAAGAGACTGCCTTTTTTTCCATTGGATATTATTTCCTGATTTGTTGACGACTAGTGGACCATAGAGATAAGGGTCCATTTCTGGGATCTCTGTTTTGTTCCACTGATAAATGTGTCTGTTTTTGTGTGTCAATACCATTCTTTCTTGATGATCACAGATTTGTAATATATAGTTAGAAGTCAAGCATTGTAATGCACCCAGCTTTACTTGTCCTTTGCAACAATCCCCTTGTGATTCAGAGTCTTCTCTGGTTCCATACAAATTTTTGGATTGTTTGTTCCAGCTCTGCAAAAAATGGCGATGGTATTTATTTTTTTCAGTATTTAAATTTATTTTTTTCAGTGTAACAGTATTCATTGTCTTTGCACAACACCCAGTGCTCCATGCAATACGTGCCCTCCCTATTACCCATCACCTGTTCCCCCAAACTCCCACCCCTGACCCTTCAAAACCCTCTAGTTGTTTTTCAGTCCATAGTCTCTTATGGTTTGCCTCACTTTCCAATTTTTATTTTTTATAAACATATAATGTATTTTTATCCCCAGGGGTACAGGTCTGTGAATCGCCAGGTTTACACACTTCACAGCACTCATGATAGCACATACCCTCCCCAATGTCCATAACCCACTCCCCCTCTCATAACCCCACCTCCCCACAGCAACCACCCATTTGTTTTGTGAGATTAAGAGTCATTTATGGTTTGTCTCCCTCCCAATCCCATCTTGTTTCATTTATTCTTCTTATGTCCCCCTAACCCCCCATGTTGCATCTCCATGTCCTCATATCAGGGAGATCATATGATAGTTGTCTTTCTCCGATTGACTTATTTCACTAAGCATGATACCCTCTAGTTCCATCCATGTCATCGCAAATGGCAAGATTTCATTTCTTTTGATGGCTGCATAGTATTCCATTGTGTATATATACCACATCTTCTTTATCCATTCATCTGTTGATGGACATCTAGTTTCTTTCCATAGTTTGGCTATTGTGGACATTGCTGCTATTAACATTAGGGTACATGTGCCCCTTTGGATCACTGCGTTTGTATCTTTAGGGTAAATACCCAGTAGTGCAATTGCTGGGTCATAGGGTAGTTCTATTTTCAACATTTTGAGGAACCTCCATGCTGTTTTCCAGAGTGGTTGCACCAGCTTGCATTCCCACCAACAGTGGAGGAGGGTTCCCCTTTCTCCGCATCCTCGCCAGCTTCTGTCATTTCCTGACTTGTTCATTTTAGCCATTCTGACTGGTGTGAGGTGATATCTCACTGTGGTTTTGATTTGTATTTCCCTGATGCCGAGTGATGTGGAGCACTTTTTCATGTGTTCTGTTGGCAATCTGGATGTCTTCTTTGCAGAAATGTCTGTTCATGTCCTCTGCCCATTTCTTGATTGGATTGTTTGTTCATTGGGTGTTGAGTTTGTTAAGTTCCTTATAGATTTTGGACACTAGTCCTTTATCTGATATGTCGTTTGCAAATATCTTCTCCCATTCTGTCAGTTGTCTTTTGGTTTTGTTAACTGTTGCCTTTGCTGTGCAAAAGCTTTTGATCTTGATGAAATCCCAATAGTTCATTTTTGCCCTTGCTTCCCTTGCCTATGCCGATGTTCCTAGGAAGATGTTGCTATGGCTGAGGTCGAAGAGGTTGCTGCCTGCATTCTCCTCAAGGATTTTGATGGATTCCTATCTCACATTGAGGTCCTTCATCCGTTTTGAGTCTATTTTCATGTGTGGTGTAAGGAAGTGGTCCAATTTCATTTTTCTGCATGTGGCTGTCCAATTTTACCAGCACCATTTATTGAAGAGGCTGTCTTTTTTCCATTGGACATTCTTTCCTGCTTTGTCAAAGATTAGTTGACCATGGAGTTGAAGGTCTATTTCTGGGCTCTCTATTCTGTTCCATTGATCTATGTGTCTGTTTTAGTGCCAGTACCATGCTGTCTTGATGATGACAGCTTTGTAATAGAGCTTGAAGTCCGGAATTGTGATGCCACCCACTTTGGCTTTGTTCTTCAATATTCCTTTGGCTATTCGAGGTCTTTTCTGGTTCCATATAAATTTTAGGATTATTTGTTCCATTTCTTTGAAAAAAAATGGATGGTATTTTGATAGGGATTGCATTAAATGTATAGATTGCTTTAGGTAGCATAGACATTTTCACAATATTTATTCTTCCAATCCAGGAGCATGGAACATTTTTCCATTTCTTTGTGTCTTCCTCAATTTCTTTCATGAGTACTTTATAGTTTTCTGCGTATATATTCTTAGCCTCTTTGGTTAGGTTTATTCCTAGGTATCTTATAGTTTTGGGTGCAATTGTAAATGGGGTTGACTCCTTAATTTCTCTTTCTTCTGTCTTGTTGTTGGTGTACAGAAATGCAACTGATTTCTGTGCATTGATTTTATATCCTGACACTTTACTGAATTCCTGTACAAGTTCTAGCAGTTTTGGAGTGGAGTCTTTTGTGTTTTCCACATATAGTATCATATCATCTGCGAAGAGTGATAGTTTGACTTCTTCTTTGCCAATTTGGATGCCTTTAATTTCTTTTTGTTGTCTGATTGCTGAGGCTAGGACTTCTAGTACTATGTTGAATAGCAGTGGTGATAATGGATATCCCTGCCATGTTCCTGACCTTAGCGGAAAAGCTTTCAGTTTTTCTCCACTGAGAATGATATTTGCAGTGGGTTTTTCATAGATGGCTTTGATAATATTGAGGTTTGTGCCCTCTATCCCTACACTTTGAAGAGTTTTGATCAGGAAGGGGTGCTGTACTTTGTCAAATGCTTTTTCAGCATCTATTGAGAGTATCATATGGTTCTTGTTCTTTCTTTTATTAATGTGTTGTATCACATTGATTGATTTGCGGATGTTGAACCAACCCTGCAGCCCTGGAATAAATCCCACTCGATCGTGGTGAACAATCCTTTTAATGTACTGTTGAATCCTATTGGCTAGTATTTTGGCGAGAATTTTTGCATCTGTGTTCATCAAGGATATTGGTCTGTAGTTCTCTTTTTTGGTGGGATCCTTGACTGGTTTTGGGATCAAGGTGATGCTGGCCTCATAAAATGAGTTTGGAAGTTTTCCTTCCATTTCTATTTTTTGGAAACTATTTTAGTTTCAGGAGAATAGGAATTAGTTCTTCTTTAAATATTTGGTAGAATTCCCCTGGAAGCAGTCTGGCCCTGGGCTTCTGTTTCTTTGGAGATTTTTGATGACTATTTCAATCTCCTTACTGGTTATGGGCCTATTCAGGTTTTCTATTTCTTCCTGGTTCAGTTGTGGTAGTTTATATGTCTCTAGGAATGCATCCATTTCTTCCAGATTGTCCAATTTGTTGGCGTAGAGTTGCTCATAGTATGTTCTTATAATTGTCTGTATTTCTTTGGTGTTAGCTGTGATCTCTCCTCTTTCATTCATGATTTTATTTATTTGGGTCCTTTCTCTTTTCTTTTTAATGAGTCTGGCCAGGGATTTGTCAATCTTATTGATTCTTTCAAAGAACCAGCTCCTAGTTTCATTGATTTTTTCTATTGTTTTTTTTTGTTGTTGTTTGTTTCTATTTCATTGATTTCTGCTCTGATCTTTATGATTTCTCTTCTCCTGCTGGGTTTAGGGTTTCTTTCTTGTTCTTTCTCCAGCTCCTTTACGTGTAGGGTTAGGTTGTGTACTTGAGACTTTTCTTGTTTCTTGAGAAAGGCTTGTACCGCTATATATTTTCCTCTCAGGACTGCCTTTGTTGTGTCTCACAGATTTTGAACCATTGTGGTTTCATTATCATTTGTTTCCATGATTTTTTTCAATTCTTCTTTAATTTCCTGGTTGACCCATTCATTCTTTAGAAGGATGCTGTTTAGTCTCCATGTATTTTGGTTCTTTCCAGCTTTCCTCTTGTGATTGTGTTCTAGCTTCAGAGCATTGTGGTCTGAAAACATGAACGGAATGATCCTAATCTTTTGATACCAGTTGAGACCTGATTTGTGACCCAGGATGTGATCTATTCTGGAGACGGTTCCATGTGCACTAGAGAAGAATGTGTATTCTGTTGCTTTGGGATGAAATGTTCTGAATATATCTGTGATGTCCATCTGGTCCAGTGTGTCATTTAAGGCCTTTATTTCCTTGTTGATCTTTTGCTTGAATGATCTGTCCATTTCAGTGAGGGGGGTGTTAAAGTCCCCTACTATTATTGTATTATTATTGATGTGTTTCTTTGATTTTGTTATTAATTGGTTGATATAGTTGGCTGCTCCCACGTTAGGGGCATAGATATTTAAAATTGTTAGATCTTCTTGTTGGACAGACCCTTTGAGTAGGATATAGTGTCCTTCCTCATCTCTTATTATAGTCTTTGGCTTAAAATCTAATTGATCTGATATAAGGATTGCCACCCCAGCTTTCTTCTGATGCCCATTAGCATGGTAAATTGTTTTCCACCCCCTCACTTTAAATCTGGTGGTGTCTTCGCATCTAAAATGAGTTTCTTGTAGGCAACATACTGATGGGTTTTGTTTTTTTATCCATTCTGATACCCTGTGTCTTTTGATTGGGGCATTTAGCCCATTAACATTCAGGGTAACTATTGAGAGATATGAATTTAGTGCCATTGTATTGCCTGTAAGGTGACTGTTACTGTATACTGTCTCTGTACCTTTCTGATCTACTACTTTTAGGCTCTTTCTTTGCTTAGAGGACCCCTTTCAATATTTCCTGTAGAGCTGGTTTGGTGTTTGCAAATTCTTTCAGCTTTTGTTTGTCCTGGAAGCTTTTTATCTCTCCTTCTATTTTCAATGATAGCCTAGCTGGATAGAGTATTCTTGGCTGCATGTTTTTCTCATTTTGTGCTCTGAATACATCATGCCAGCTCTTTCTGGCCTGCCAGGTCTCTGTGGATAAGTCTGCTGCCAATCTAATATTTTTACTGTTGTATGTTATAGACTTCTTTTCCCGGGCTGCTTTCAGGATTTTCTCTTTGTCACTAAGACTTGTCAATTTTACTATTAGGTGACGGGGTGTGGACCTCTTCTTGTTGACTTTGAGGGGGGTTCTCTGCATCTCCTGGATTTTGATGCTTGTTCCCTTTGCCATATTAGGGAAATTCTCTCCAATAATTCTCTCCAATAGACCTTCTGCTCCCCTCTCTCTTTCTTCTTCTTCTGGAATCCCAATTATTCTAATGTTGTTTCGTCTTATGGTGTCACTTATCTCTCGAATTCTCCCCTCGTGGTCCAGTAGCTGTTTGTCCTTCTTTTGCTCTGCTTCTTTATTCTCTGTCATTTGGTCTTCTATATCACTAATTCTTTCTTCTGCCTCATTGATCCTAGCAGTGAGAGCCTCCATTTTTGATTGCACCTCATTAATAGCTTTTTTGATTTCAACTTGGTTAGATTTTAGTTCTTTAATTTCTCCAGAAAGGGCTTTTATATCTCCAGAGTGGGTTTCTCTAATATCTTCCATGCCTTTTTCGAACCCAGCTAGAATGTTCAGCTTCGTCATTCTGAACTCCTGATCTGACATATTACCAATGTCTGTGTTGATTAGGTCCCTAGCCTTCAGTACTGCCTCTTGTTCTTTTGTTTGTGGTGATTTTTTCCGCCTTGTCATTTTGTCCAGATAAGAGAATATGAAGGAGCAAATAAACTACTAAAAGGGTGGCAAAGACCCCAGAAAAATGCGCTGTAACCAAATCAGAAGAGACCCCAAATTTTGAGGTGGAGAAAGGGGATAAAAATAGGTTCAGAAAAAAAAAGTAAAAAATTTAAAAAATAAAACAAATAAGGAAAAAATATAAAAAGGAGAGAATATATATATATATATATATATTTAGATAAACTAGTCAAAAAACGTTAAAAAAGAAAAGGGTAAAAGTTTTAAAAAAATTAGCAGAAGAAGAAAAAAGAAAGAAAAAAAATGAAAAAAGAAAAAATAATTGAATTAACCGCAAGAGTAAAGAATCATGGGGAGAAAGCCATGAGTTCTGTGCTTTGCTTTCTCCTCCTCTGGAATTCCGCTTCTGTCTTAGGAATTGAACCTGCTTTCCTTGATAGATGAACTTCGTCCTGGCTGGATATTTTGTTAATCTTCTGGGGGAGGGGCCTGTTGTAGTGACTCTCAAGTGTCTTTGCCCGAGGCGGGATTGCATCGCCCTTTCGGGGTTCGGACTGAGTAATCAGCTCAGGTTCGCTTTTGGGAGCTTCTGTTCCCTGAACGCTTTCTGTAGAGTTCCGGAGGACGGGAATGAAAATGGTGGCCTCCAGTCTCCATCCCGGAGGAGCCGAGAGCCCGGCGCCCCACTCCTCAGTGCGCCCCCAGAGGACAGCACCCAATCACTCCTGTATCCCCAGCCTCCAGCCATGCTCTGAGCTCACCCAGCCCGCGACCAGTTCAAGGTAACACTGAGCTGAGAGTTCAGTCCTCGGCTCTGTCTCTGCAGCCGGCTTCTCTGTTCTAATACCTGCAAGCTCTGTGACACTCCGACACCCCCGATCCTTCTGTGACCCTGCGGAACCTGTGGCCACGCTGACCCCGCATGGGCTTCACCCCGGTTTAGCCTCTGGAGCAATGTCCCTCAGTGGAACAGACTTTTAAAAGTCCTGATTTTGTGCTCCATTCCTCCGCCACTTGTTGGGAGCCGGCCCCTCACCCCACGGTCTATTCTCCCATCGTTTTAGATTCATTTCTCCACCAGTCCTACCTTTCCGAAAGTGGTTGATTTTCTTTTTCTAGAATTGCTGTTCTTCTTCTCTTCGATCTCCCATTGGATTTGTAGGTGTTTGCAATGTTTAGATAAGCTATCGAGCTGATCTCCTGCTACCTGATATAGTCTCAGCCTGCTACTTCTCTGCCATCTTGACTCCTCCTCATCTGTTGATGGTATTTTGATAGAGATTGCATTGAGTGTGTAGATTGTTTTAGGCAACATGACAATTTCACAATATTTAATCTTTCAATCCATGAGCATGGATTATTTTTCCAAATCTTTGTGTCCTCCTCAATTTCTTTTGTAAGTGTTCTGTATTTTCTAGAGTATAGATTCTATTCCTTTTGGTTAGGTTTATTCCTAGGTACCTTATGGTTTTTGTGCAATTGTGAATGGGATAAATTCCTTAATTTCCCTTTCTTCAGTCACATTGTGTATAGAAATTCAGCTGATTTCTGTGCGTTGATTTTGTGTCTTGCCATGTTGCTGAATTGCTGTATGAATTATAACAATTTTGGTGTGGAGTCTTTTGTATTTTCAACATAGAGTATCATGTATCTATGAAGAGAAAGAGCTTGAGTTCTTTGCTAATGTGAATAGAATTTCTTTCTTTCTTTTCTTTTTTTTTTGTTTATTTACAGCATAGCAGTGTTCATTATTTTGGCATCACACCCAGTGCTCCATGCAGTACATGTCCTCCATATTACCCACCACCTGGTAGCATTTATTTCTTTTTGTTGTCTGATTGTGGAGGATAGGAATGCTAGTACTATGCTGAACAATAATGGTGAGAGTCATCATCTTTATTCTGTTCCTGACCTTAAGAGAAAAGCTTTCCATTTTTCACCATTGAGAATTATATTTGCTGTGGGCTTTTTGCAGATGGCTTTGATGATACTGAGTAATGTTCTGTCTATCCCAATACTTTGAAGAGTCTTAATCAAGAAACTATGCTGTTTTGTTGTTGTTATTGTTGTTGTTGTTGTTGAGTACCTTCTCTGCATCAATTGAGAGGATTATATGGTCCTTGTTTTTTCTTTCATTAATGTGATCTATCACGTTGATTGACTTATGGATGTTGAACCACCCTTGAAACCAGGAATAAATCCCCCCTAGTCCTGGTGAATATTCCTTTTAATATTCTCTCAGATCCTTTTGGCTAGTATCTTGGTGAGAATTTTGGCATCCATGTTCACCAGGGATATTGGTCTGTAATTCTCCTTTTTGATGGGTTCTTTCTCAGTTTGGGGATCAAGGTAATCAAGGTAATGCTGACCTCATAAAATGAGTTTGCAAGTTTTCCTTCCATTTTCTTTCTTTCTTTCAACAGCTTCAGAAGAATAGGAATCAGTTCTTTATGTGTTTGTTAGATATCCCCTGGGAAGCCATCTGGTTCTGGACTCTTGTTTGTTGGGAGATTTTTGATTATTGCTTCGATTTCCTTGCTGGTTATGGGTCTGTTCAAGTTTTCTATTTCTTCCCGTTTCAGTTTTGGTCATTTATATGTTTCTAAGAATGTACCTATTTCTTCCAGTTTGACTGATTTTTTGGGATTAAGTTTCTCAAAATATGATCTTATAACTCTATTCCTTAGTGTTGGTCATGTTATCTCCTATTTCATTCATGATCTTATTAATTTGGCCCCTTTCATTTTTCTTTTTGATAAGCCTGGCTAGAGGTTTTCGATCTTTTAATTCTTTCAAAGAACAAGTTCCTAGTTTTGTTGATCTATTCTAATGTTCTTTTGGTTTTATTTCATTGATTTCTGTTATAATCTATATTATTCTTCTATTCCTGCTTGGGTTAGGCTTTATTTGCTGTTCTTTCTCCAACTTCTTGAGGTGTACAGTTAGGTTGTATATTTGAGATTTTTCTTGTTTCTTGAGACAGCCTTGTGTTGATACATCCTTCCCTCTTAGTACCACTTTTGCTGCATCCCACAGGTTTTAATTGTTGTGTTTTCATTTTCCTTCACTTCCTTGATTATTTTTAATTCTTCTTTAATTTCGTGGCTGACCCATTCATTATTTAGCAGGATGTCCTTTAACCTCCAAGTATTTCAACTCCTTCCAAATTTCCTCTTGTGACTGAATTACAGTTTCAAATCATTGTGGTCTGAAAATATGCAGGGAATAATCCAGTCTTTTGATATCAGTAGAGACCTGATTTGTGACTCTGTGTGTGATTGATTCTTGAGAATGTTACATGTAGACTGGAGAACAGTGTGTGTTCTCTTACTTTAGGATGGAATGCTCTCTATGTATCTATGAAATCCATCTGTGTTATCCAGAGTCCAATGTGTTATTCAAAACCCTTATTTCCTTTTTGATCTTCCACTGAGGTGATCTGTCCATTGCTCTTAGTTGGATGTTAAAGTCCGCTACTATTACTGTATTATTCTCAATGTGTTTCTTTAATTTATTAACTGGTTGATATAATTGACTGTTCCCAAATTAGAGGCATAAATATTTGTAATTGTTACATCTCCTTGTTGGATAGACCCTTTAAGTATGATATCATGTTCCTCTTCATCCCTTAGTACAGTCTTTTACACATTTTCACCATGGTTCTGCTGCTTGCTGGGCCCCTGACCAGACAGTGATCACCTGATTGTACTTGGGTTCACAGTTTATCACAAAACTGAACTGAAAGCTTACTCCTGTGCTTGAGGATTGCAGCCAGCATCCTTGTTCCAATACTTGGGAACTCTGCTACACTCAGGCATCTCTGCTCTTTCTGTGATCCTGGGGATTCTGAGTCCTCACTGTCCCACCTATGATTCTGCTCTGTTTTCCACCTTTGCACATTTCAGGCAGGGATGTCACTCGCAAGAGCAGACTTCTAAAAGCTCTGATTTTGCAGTGCATGCTACATCACTTTCTGGTAGTTGGCTTATGGAGGATTCCTCCCCCACAGTTTATCTTCTGATATATCCCTTCGGATGGACCACTTCACACTTCCTGCCTTGCAAAAAGTAGTCACTTTTCTATTTGTAGAATTGTAGCAATTGTTTTCTTAGATCTCAGGTTGAATTCACAGGTGTTCAAAATGATTTGATAGCTATCTAGCTGAATATAAGGGACAGAGGTAATGAGGGTCCCGTACTCTTATACCATCTTCCTTCCCCTTCTATCCCCTTTAGTATTTCTTGCAGGGCTGGTATAATGGTCGTGAACTCCTTTGGTTTTTATTTGTCTGGGAAACTCTATCTTTCCTTATATTGTAAATGACAGTCTTGCTAGATTGAGTATTCTTGGCTGCAGATTTTTTCCATTCAGTACATTGATTATATCATACCACTCCCTTCTGCTTGCCAAGTTTCTATGAAGTGATCTGTAGCTAGCTTATGGGTCTTTCATTGTAAGTTAAGGATTTATTTTGTCTTGCTGCTTTTAGGATTTTTTCTTTGTCACCATGGCTTGAAAATTTAACTACAACATATCTTGGTGTTGTCCTGCTTTTGTTGATTTTGATGGGAGTTCCATATATTTTCTGAATCTGGATGTCTGTTTTCTTCTCCAGATTAGAGAAGTTTTCAGCTATTTTTTCTTAATATAAATTTTCTGCCCCCTTTTTTCTCTCTTATTCTGGGACTCCTATAATACAAATTTTATTAGGTTTGGTGGAGTCACCATGTTCCTTAAATCTATTCGTGTGTTCTGTAATTCTTTCTCCCTTTTTTTCAGTTTCATTACTTTCCATTGCTTTATCATTCATATCACTTATTCATTCCTTGCTTCTTCCATCCTTGTATTCATTATAGCCAATCTTTTTTGAATCAGCTATTGCAGTTTACATTTCTGACTGATTTATACCACTTTTATCTCTGTTGGAAGGACCTCTCTGAAGTCTTCAATTCTTTTCTCAAGCTCGAGTACCCTTATGGTTGTTGCTTTAAATTCCCCAGAAGGCATATTAACTATATATGTTTTGCTTATCTTGTTGTTTCATTTGGAGTGAAGTCCTCTGTCTTGGTATTTTGTCTACATTTCTCTCTTTGTCTCTGTGTTAGAAAAGCTTGCTATATTTCCTGCTCCTGATACTAATGGTTTTATGAAGAAGAGGTCATGCAGTGTCCAATGGCTGGAAGTTCAGGGAGTGTCTCTGGTGTGTGCTTTATGCACTCTACTGCTCTGTTTTG
The DNA here is from genome assembly GCF_922984935.1 of Meles meles. Classification (NCBI taxonomy): domain Eukaryota; kingdom Metazoa; phylum Chordata; class Mammalia; order Carnivora; family Mustelidae; genus Meles; species Meles meles. The sequence goes on from NC_060068.1 coordinate 14,929,299, forward strand.
GATGCTCTATCCTTCAGGCCACTTGTCTGCAGAGGTTCTACTTGCCTACTGTGGACAATATTTGTTCCTTAGCCAGAGTGTGGGGAGATTTAACTAGATGTGCTCTGGTCTGTTTGTTAAATGCTACTTGATACTACTCCAATGCAACTGAAGCTTTTCAGAATTCTGGTCAAGAGAAGTGTTAGCCGAGGGTTCTGCTGTTCTTCTGGGGAAGAGGCCTGCTGCACTGGGCATGACTCCCTCTCCCTCTACCCCTTCTGCTCATTCCCTCTCTATCATAAATAAAAAATATTGCATGGTGCACTAGGTGTTATACATAAACAATGAATCTTAGAACACTACATAAAAAAATTAATGATGTAGGAGACAAAATGTAAAGTAGGAGGAGGCACCATTTCAACCTGTCCCCTAAAGTGAGCTTATTACCCACCAAAGAACTCTGATCACCCATGAAATCAGCCTGAGATTAAAATGATACACTTATGAATCTCTATGGGGTCAGAAGACTCCAGTGAGCAGAAGCGTTCCATGGTGCATCTTGCCTGCACCAGGGTCAGTACATTCAGCTACATATCCCCTCAGACATCTCTCACCAAAATGATGAGGAAGAGGAATGCCCAACAGAAGAAAAATTGAGAGACTGGGCCTTCTGCATCAGAGCTATTGGATATGGACATAGACAGTATATTGCAAAGGGAATTCAGGCTAAAAATTATCCAGGAAATAGCTAGGTTGGAGAAAGCTGTTGATGACAAAATGGAATTGATTATTGCAGAAGTGAAAATCACCAGGGATAGGATGATGTCCACAGTGTTCTCAAAGAGTTCCAATCTAATCTAAATTCTCTGAAAGCTAGGGTAACTGAGGCAGAAGATAAAGTTAGTGACCTGGAGGACAAACAGAGAATAAGGATCAGGAGGAAGCCTAGAACAAACAGCTTAGAAGCCATGAAAACAGAATTAGGGAAATAAATGATGTCATGAAACAGTCCAATGTCAGAATTGTTGGGATACCTGAAAGGGAGGAGAAAGAAAGAAGACTAGAGGATATAGCTAAACAAATTTTCCATGAAAATTTCCCCAATCTCCCAAATAGAACCAGCATTCATGTCCTAGAGGCAGTATCCCTCCCCCAAATCATAGAATGTAGAAAGAACTCGAGACACCTGATAGTGGAAATGATGAATCATAATTGTAGACAGGAGCTCTTGAAAGTAACTTTGGAAAAGAAATTCCTTATGTACAGAGGAAAAAGCCATCAGAATACTGTCATACCTGTCCACAGAAATCTGGAAAGCCAGAAAGGGCTGGCAAGATGTATTCAGGGCTATAAATGAGAAGAACATGCAGCCAAGAATACTTTATTCAGCAAGACTGATGTTCAAAATGGGTGGAGAGATAAAGAGCTTACAAGACCAGCAAGGTTTAAAAGAGTATGTGACCACCAAGTGGACACTGCAGGAAATATTAAGGGGGGGTTGATAAAAGAGGAAAAAATCTAAGAATATCATTGAACAGAAACATATGGAGACAATCTATACAAACAAAGGCCTCACAGGTAAAACGAGTCAGTAAAGCACAACTCTCAATAACCACTCTCAATGTGAATGGCCTAAATACACCCATAAAATGACACAGAGTTGCAGATTGGATAAAAAGACAGGACCTATCCATATGTTGTCTACAAGAGACCAATTTTGAAACTCAGGATACATCCAGCCTAAAAGTGAAGGGATGGAGAAGCATCTCTCATGCCAATGGGCCTCAAAAGAAGGCTGGTGTAGCAATTCTTGTACCAGATAAATTAGATTTTAAACTAAGGACTGTAGTCAGAGATACAGAAGGACACTACATCATTCTTATAGGGACTATCCAAAGATCTAACAATTGTAAATATTTATGCCCCCAATATGGGAGCAAACAATTACATAAGAAAACTATTAATCAAGATAAACAGGCATATTGATATGAATACATTCATAGTAGGAGATCTTAACATGCCACTCTCAGTAATAGACAGATGCTCTAAGCAGAAAATCAATAAAGGAACAAGAGAATTAGGGATACCTAGGTGGCTCAGTGAGATAAGCCTCTGCCTTCGATGCAGGTCATGAACTCAGGGTCCTGGGATTGAGTCCCCCATCGGGCTCTCTGCTCAGCGGGGAACCTGCTTCCATCCTTCTTTCTCTGCCTGCCTCTACCTACTAGTGATCTCAGTCTGTCAAATAAATAAATGAATAAAATCTCTAAAAAAAAAAAGAGCATTGAATGACACATTGGACCAGATGGACCTCATAGATATATACAGAACATTCCATCCTAAAACAACAGAATACTCATTCTTCTTGAGTGCACATGGAACCTTCTCCAGAACACCACGTACTGAGTAACAAATCAGGGCTCAACTGGTACCAAAAGATTGAGATTACTCCCTGCATATTCTCAGATCACAATTATTCTGAAACTGGAGCTCAACCACAAGGAAAAGTTTGGAAGGAATTCAAACACCTGGAAGCTAAAGATCACCTTGCTTGATTATCTTGGATCAACCAGGATATCAAAGAAAACTTCAACAGTTCATGGAACCCAATGAGAATGAAGCTTCTTTGATCCAAAACTTATGGGATAAAGCAAAGGCAGTCCTACAGGGGAAATACATAGGAATTCAAGCTTCCCATAAAAACATTGCAAAACCCAGAATACACCAGCTGTCTCCACACTTTAAGGAACTGGAGAATAAACAGCAAATTAGGCCAACTTCACACATGAGAAGGGAGGTAATCAAGTTTAGAGCAGAGAAAAATGAGATAGAAACTAGAGATGCAGTAGAATGCATCAAGGAAACTACAAGCTGGCTTTTGAAAGAATAAATAAGATTGATGAACCATTGGACACACAAATCCAAAAGAAAAGACAGAAGGCCCAAATTAATAATTTTTTAAAAAATTTATTTATTTATTTATTTATTTATTTATTTATTTATTTATTCTCAGCATAATAGTACTCATTCTTTTTGCAACACACCCAGTGTTCCATGCAATACATGCCCTCTCTATTACCCTCCACCTGCTTCCCCAACCTCCCAACCCCCACCCCTTCAAAACCCTCACATTGTTTTTCAGAGTCCATAGTCTCCCATGGTTCATCCCCCTTTCCAAATTCCCACAACTCCCTTCTCCTCTCCATCTCCCCATGTCCTCCATGTTCTTTGTTATGCTCCACAAATAAGTGAAACCATATGATACTTGACTCTCTCTGCTTGACTTATTTCGCTCAGCATAATCTCTTCCAGTCCCACCCATGTTGCTACAAAAGTTGGGTATTTATCCTTTCTGATGGAGGCATAATACTCCGTCGTGTATATGGACCACGTCTTCCTTATCCATTCATCCATTGAAGGGCATCTTGGATCTTTCCACAGTTTGGCGACCATGGCCATAGCTGCTATAAACATTGGGGTGCAGATGGCTCTATTTTTCACTACATTTGTATCTTTGGGGTAAATAACCATCAGTGCAATTGCAAGGTTATAGGGAAGCTCTATTTTTAATTTCTTAAGGAATGTCCACACTGTTCTCCAAAGTAGCTGCACCAACTTGCATTCCCACCAACAGTGGAAGAGTGGTCCCCTTTCTCCACAACCTCTCCAACACACGTTGTTTCCTGTCTTGCTAATTTTGGCCATTCTGACTGGTGTAAGGTGATATCTCAATGAGGTTTTAATTTGAATCTCCCTGATGGCTAGTGATGATGAGCATTTTTTCATGTGTCTAATAGCCAGTTCTATGTACTCATTGGAGAAGTGTCTGTTCATATCTTCTGCCCATTTTTTTATATGATTATCTGTTTTGTGTGTGTTGAGTTTGAGAAGTTCTTTATAGATCTTGGATATCAACCTTTTGTCTGTACTGTCATTTGCAAATATCTTCTCCCATTCCGTGGGTTGCCTTTTTGTTTTCTTGAGTGTTTTCTTTGCTGTGCAGAAGCTTTGGATCTTGATGAAGTCCAAAAAGTTCATTTTCGCTTTTGTTTCCTTGGCCTTTGGAGACATATCTTGAAAGAAGTCGATGTGGTTGATATTGAAGAGGTTACTGCCTATGTTCTCCTCTAGGATTCTGATAGATTCGTGCCTCACGTTGAGGTCTTTTATCCATTTTGAGTTTATCTTTGTGTACGGTGTAAGAGACTGTTTGAGTTTCATTCTTCTACATATCGCTGTCCAGTTTTCCCAGCACCATTTATTGAAGAGACTATCTTTTTCCATTGTATATTTTTTCCTGTTTTGTCGAAGATTATTAGAACATAGAGTTGAGGGTCCATATCTGCACTCTCCACTCTGTTCCACTGGTCTATGTGTCTGTTTTTATGCCAGTACCATGCTGTCTTGGTGATCACAGCTTTGTAGTAAAGCTTGAAATCAGGTAACATGATGCCACCAGTATTGTTTTTGTTCTTCAACATTTCCTTAGCAATTCAGGATCTCTTCTGATTCCATACAAATTTTAGGATTATTTGCTCCAGCTCTTTGAAAAATACTGGTGGAATTTTGATCGGAATGGCATCAAAAGTATAGATTGCGGGGGGAGTCAAGATGGCGGGGAAGTAGGAGGAGGCACCATTTCAACCTGTACCCTAAAGTGAGCTGATTACCTACCAAAGAACTCTGACCACCCATGAAATCAGCCTGAGATCAGAATTATACACGTCTGGATCTCTACTGGAGCAGAAGACGCCAGTGGCAGGTAAAGCAGACTGGGAGCGTTGGACTGATATCGGAAGATAAACAAAAGGGGGAGGGAGCCACCAGAAGTGACCAATTGGAAAGTAACACCCCAACACGAGAGTGCTCTGCCTCTGGGGACCAGCATTAACTTGGAGTCTGGTTGAAAGCACTCAAAAAACAAACAGCAAAGGATCACGGGGGGTAATAGTTGGAACCTGGGCAGTTAGGGTCAGGGACCTAAGTCCCTGGACCCAGGACAGCTTCCCCTGGCACGGAGCCAGAGAGAGTGTGGCGGAGAAATCAGGTCTCCGTCCCTGAACCGCCAGTGCACCTGAATGCCAGCGCACCCGAGAACGAGTGGGGTCTGCTCCCGTGAGGGGCTAGGAGCCTGGCCAGACGGCAATCCTGAAACGCGCATGTCCCACACCCTCCCTTGGGATAGGTGCTCATAGGCGCTAGCCTGGAGCTCTGGCAGCCGGAAAAACCAGACATTCCCAGCCCGGGACAGCGGGAAAATCTCAGTGTGCGATCTCTGCTCGGAACCTCTCTGGCGGTCTGGAGCTGCCTAGACAGCCACCGCTGCCCTGGTTTTGGGGACAACGAGGAGTTCCTGCATCCCCAGGGACAGTGACTCAGAACCGACTCTGCCAGCAGCTTTTGCAAAACAGTCTGAGGCTTCTCTCTGAGTGGGAGGTCGGGGTGCTGTTTGCTCTCCTCTAAACCTCCAAAAACCATCAAAAGCTGTCAAGGCGAGAGAAAGCAGATGAAAGAACATAAAAACCCCCAGAGAACAAAAGGCTGAAAAAAACAGTTTCCTGAAAAAAAAAAGAGCTCACCCCCTTGAGGGGAGCGGGAGGACCTAACTCAGGGAACATCATTGTCTGAAAACCAACGTGGCAGGCCCCTCCCCCAGAAAACCAACCAGGAAGGAAGAAAAAAAAAAAAAAGACTACAAGAGAACAACCACCACTACTTCATAAATACAACTTTTATTTTTAACTCTTTACCAATATTCTGGTTCTTTTTTTTTTATACATACAGATAATTTTTTAACCTATTTACCATCACACTGAGATGTCCAGTACATCAAATTCTTTAATAACCTTCTAACCTGAACTTTTTGATACATACACCCGTGTTTTTCTTTTGCTTTTCTATTTTTTTAATTCTTTTTAAATTTTAACTTAGTTTAGTCTAGTTTATTCTTTTTTAATTTTTATTTTCTACTATACATATAGAGTTAAACTTCAAGGTAATCCCCTTTCCCTAATCAATGCTACCCCTATAAGCAAACCAGTTTCTAATCCCCCTGTAACTTAGGAAAGTTGAGTCCCTTAACAAAAACATCAAGATACCTTCAGGAAGAATCAAAATAACCTTCCTCACCCACACTGAGAATCTATAACCATTCTCCCAATTTTTCCTTCTGTCAGTGTTTCTGTGAATTTGTGTTTGTCCTGATAATATATAAATCTTATACTTGGGGTTCTTTCTGATGAGGTTCTTCCCTTTTTTTTTTTTGCTTATATATACATATTTTTTTCTCTTGTCATATACTTTTATCACTCTTTTTGTTTGTCTGTTTTTGTTTGTATACTCCACAAATCTTACCTTGTGGCCCATTTGGGCTGAGCCTTCTCTTTTATCTTTCCTTTTTTTCCTATCTCTCTCTCTCTCTTTTTTTTTTCCTTTTTTCTTTCCCCCTTTTTTTCTTTCTTCTTCTCTATTTCTTTTTCTTTTCTTTTTTCTCTCATTTGGGTGGGGAATCCTGATTGCACAGAAGCGTTCCAGGGTGCACCTTGACTGCACCACAATCGATAAGTCCAGCTGCATCTGTTCAGTCATCTCTTACCAAAATGACTAGGAGGAGGAATACCCAACAGAAGAAAAATACAGAGGATGGGCCTTCTGCAACAGAGCTAATGGCTATCCACAGAGACAATATGTCAGAAAAGGAATTCAGACTAACAATTATCCAGGCAAATCTAGGTTGGAGAAAGCCATGGATGACCAAACAGAATTGATTAGGGCAGAACTGAAAGCCACCAGGGATGATGTTCACAATGTTAGGGCAGAACTGAAAGCCACCAGGGAAGATGTTCAAAATGCTCTCAATGAGTTCCAATCCAATCTAAATTCTCTAAAAGCTAGAGAAACTGAGACAGAAGATAGAATTAGTGATCTGGAGGACAAACAGATAGAGAGAAAGGATCAGGAGGAAGCCTGGAACAAACAGCTCAGAAGCCACAAAAACAGAATCAGGGAAATAAACGATGCCATGAAAAGTTCCAACGTCAGAATGATTGGAATCCCTGAAGGGGAAGAAAAAGAAAGACGTCTAGAAGATACAGTGGAAGAAGTTGTCTATGAAAATTTTCCCAATCTCACGAATGGAAACAACATTCATGTACTAAAGGCAGAAAGATTTCCCCCCAAGATTTAAGATTCTCAATAGTCCTCACGGCACCTTATAATTAGAATGGGGAATTATGTTTCAAGAGAGACCCTCTTAAAAGCAGCTAGGACAAAGAAGCTTCTTACATACAGAGGAAAGCCCATTAGAATAACGTCAGACCTTTCCACAGAGACCTGGAAAGCCAGGAAGGGCTGGCAAAATATATTCAGAGTACTAAATGAGAAGAACATGCAACCAAGAATACTCTACCCAGCAAGACTGACATTTAAAATGGATGGAGAGATCAAGAGTTTCCAAGACCGGCAAGGCTTAAAAGACTATGCAACCACCAAGCCGACACTGCAGGAAATATTAAGGGGGGTCCTTTAAAAGAGAAAAAATCCTAAGAATATCATTGAACAGAAATATAGAAACAATATACAGACAGAAAGACTTCAAAGGCAACACGATGTCAATAAAAACCTAACTCTCAATAATCACTCTCAAAGTGAATGGCCTAAATACACCCATAAAACGACACAGGGTTGCAGATTGGATAAACGACAGGACCCATCCATACGTTGTCTACAAGAGACCAATTTTGAAACTAAGGATACACCCAGACTGAAAGTGAAGGGATGGAGAAGCATCTTTCATGCCAATGGGCCTCAAAAGAAGGTCGGGGTAGCGATTCTCATATCAGATAAATTAGATTTTAAACTAAAGACTGTAGTCAGAGATACAGAAGGACACTACATAATTCTTAAAGGGACTATCTGCCAAGACGATCTAACAATTGTGAATATCTATGCCCCCAATATGGGAGCACCCAATTACATAAGAAAACTATTAATCAAGATAAAGAGTCATATTGATATGAATACAATAATAGTAGGAGATCTTAATACGCCTCTCTCAGAAATAGACAGATCATCGAAGCAGAAAATTAATAAAGAAATAAGAGCATTGAATGAGACATTGGACCAGATGGACCTCATAGACATATACAGAACATTCCACCCGAAAACAACAGAATACTCATTCTTCTCAAGTGCACATGGAACCTTCTCCAGAATAGACCACATACTGGGTCACAAAGCAGGACTCAACCGATACCAAAAGCCTGACATTATTCCCTGCATAATCTCCGATCACATTGCTTTGAAACTGGAGCTCAATCACAAGGAAAAGTTCAGAAGGAACTCAAACACATGGAAGCTAAAGACCACCTTGCTTAAGAATGCTTGTATCAACCAGGAGATCAAAGATGATCTTAAACAATTCATGGAAACCAATGAGAATGAAGACACTCGGTCCAAAACCTATGGGATACAGCAAAGGCGGTTCTAAGGGGGAAATACATAGCCATCCAAGCCTCCCTCAGAAACATTGAAAAATCCAGAATACACCAGCTCTCTCTACACCTTAAAGAACTGGAGAATCAACAACAAATCAAACCAACTCCACATGCAAGAAGGGAACTAATCAAGATTAAAGCAGAGATCAATGAGGAAGAAATGAGAGATACAGTAGAACGTATCAATGAAACTAGAAGCTGGTTTTTTGAATGAATCAATAAGATCGATAAACCATTGGACACAATAAACCAAAAGAAAAGAGAGAAAGCCCAAATTAATAAAATTATGAATGAAAAGGGAGAAATCACAACTAACACCAACGAAATAGAAACAATCATCAGAAATTATTACCAACAGTTATATGCCAATAAGCTAAGCAACCTAGATGAAATGGATGCATTCCTGGAAAACTACAAACTCCCAAAATTGAACCAGGAAGAAATTTACAACCTGAATAGACCTATATCTAGTAATGAGAGTTAAGCAGTGATCAAAAACTCCCAAAAAACAAGAGCCCAGGACCTGACGGATTCCCTGGGGAATTCTACCAAACTTTCAAAGCAGAAATAACACCAATTCTCCTGAAGCTGTCCCAAAAAATTGAAGCAGAAGGAAAACTTCCAGACTCTTTTTATGAAGCCAGCATTACCCTGATCCCCAAACCAGGCAAAGACCCTACCAAAAAGGAGAATTTCAGACCAATATCACTGATTCTCAACAAGATCCTAGCAAACAGGATCCAGCAGCACATGGAACACAGCACAGGATCCAGCAGCACAGGAACACGACTAGGATGCCCACTCTCACCACTCTTGTTCAACATAGTATTAGAAGTCCTAGCAACGGCAATCAGACAACAAAGAGAAATAAAAGGTATCCAAACTGGCAAGGAAGAAGTCAAACTCTCTCTCTTCGCAGATGACATGATTCTTTATATGGAAAACCCCACAGACTCCACCCCCAAACTACTAGAACTCATACAGCAATTCAGTAACGTGGCAGGATACAAAGTCAATGTACAGAAATCAGTGGCTTTCTTATATACTAACAATGAAAATACAGAAAGGGAAATTAGAGAATCAATTCCATTTACTATAGCACCAAGAACCATAAGATACCTGGGCATAAACCTAACCAAAGAAGTAAAGGACCTGTACTCGAGGAACTACAGAACACTCATGAAAGAAATTGAGGAAGACCCAAAAAGATGGAAGACTGTTCCATGCTCTTGTATTGGAAGAATAAACATTGTTAAAATGTCTATACTGCTCAGAGCAATCTATATTTTTTAATGCCATTCCGATCAAAATTCCATCGGTATTTTTCAAAGAGCTGGAGCAAATAATCCTAAAATTTGTATGGAGTCAGAAGAGACCCCGAATTGCTAAGGAAATGTTGGAAAACAAAAACAAAACTGGCAGCATCACGTTACCCGATTTCAAGCTTTACTACAAAGCTGTGATCACCAAGACATCGTGGTACTCGCATAAAAACAGACACATAGACCAGTGGAACAGAGTGGAGAGCCCAGATATGGACCCTCAACTCTATGGTCAAATAATGTTCGACAAAACAGGAAAAAATATTCAATGGAAAAAAGACAGTCTCTTCAATAAATGGTGCTGGGAAACCTGGACAGTGATATGTAGAAGAATGAAACTCGACCATTCTCTTACACTGTACACAAAGATAAACTCAAAATGGATAAAAGACCTCAACGTGAGACAGGAATCTATCAGAATCCTAGAGGAGAACATAGGCAGGAACCTCTTCGATATCAGCCACAGCAACTTCTTTCAAGATATGTCTCCAAAGGCCAAGGAAACAAAAGCAAAAATGAACTTTTGGGACCTCATCAAGATCAAAAGCTTCTGCACAGCAAAGGAAACAGTCAACAAAACAAAGAGGCAACCCACGGAATGGGAGAAGATATTTGCAAATGACAGTACAGACAAAAGGTTGATATCCAGGATCTATAAAGAACTTCTCAAACTCAACACACACAAAACAGATAATCATATCAAAAAATGGGCAGAAGATATGAACAGAGACTTCTCTGAAGAAGACTTACAAATGGCTATCAGACATATGAAAAAATGTTCATCATCACTAGCCATCAGGGAGATTCAAATTAAAACAACACTGAGATACCACCTAACACCAGTTAGAATGGCCAAAATTAGCAAGACAGGAAACAACGTGTGTTGGAGAGGATGTGGAGAAAGGGGAACCCTCTTACACTGTTGGTGGGAATGCAAGTTAGTGCAGCCACTTTGGAGAACAGTGTGGAGACTCCTGAAGAAATTTAGAGCTTCTGTATGACCCTGCAATTGCACTGCTGGGTATTTACCCCAAAGATACAGATGTAGTGAAATGAAGGGCCATTTGTACCCCAATGTTTATTGCAGCAATGGCTACGGTCGCAAACTGTGGAAAGAACCAAGATGCCCTTCAACGGATGAATGGATAAGGAAGATGTGGTCCATATACACAATGGAGTATTATGCCTCCATCAGAAAGGATGAATACCCAACTTTTGTAGCAACATGGACGGGACTGGAAGAAATTATGCTGAGCGAAATAAGTCAAGCAGAGAGAGTCAAGTATCATATGGTCTCACTTATTTGTGGAGCATAACAAATAACATGGAGGACATGGGTTGATGGAGCGGAGAGGGAGTTGAGGGAAACTGGAAGTGGAGATGAACCATGAGAGACTATGGACTCTGAAAAACAACCAGAGGGTTATATAGGGGCGGCGGGGGGGTGGGGGGTGGGGTGGGAGGTTGAGAAACCAGGTGGTGGGTAATAGCGAGGGCACGTACTGCATGGAGCTCTGGGTGGGATGCCAAAACAATGAACACTGTTATGCTGTAAATAAACAACAACAACAAAAAAGTATAGATTGCTCTAGGCAGTATAGACATTTTAACAATGTTAATTCTTCCGATCCAAGAGCATGGAACGGTCTTCCATCTTTTTGTGTTTTCTTCAATTTTGTTCATGAGTGTTCTGTAGTTCCTTGCATACAGATTCTTTACCTCTTTGTTTATGTTTATTCCCAGGTATCTTATGGCTCTTGGTGCTATAGTAAATGCAATCGATTCTCTAATTTCCCTATCTGTATTTTCATTGGTAGTGTATAAGAAAGCCACTGATTTCTGTACATTGACTTTGTATCCTGCCACGTTATTGAATTGCTGTATGAGTTCTAGTAGTTTGGTCTGTAAGGTTTTCCATATAAAGAATCATGTCATCTGCGAAGAGAGAGAGTTTGACTTCTTCCTTGCCAATTTGGATACCTTTTATTTTTCTTTGTTTTCTCATTGAAGTTGCTAGGACTTCTAATACTATGTTGAACCAGAGTGGTGAGAGTGGGCATCCTTGTCATGTTCCTGATCTCAATGGGAAGGCTGCAAGCTTTATCCCATTGAGGATGATATTTGCGGTGGGTCTTTCATAGATAGATTTTATGAAGTTCAGGGATGTTCCCTCTATCCCGATACTTTGAAGTGATTTAATGAGGAACTGGTGCTGGATTTTGTCAAATGCTATTTCTGCATCAATTGAGAGGACCATGTGGTTCTTCTCTCCTCTCTTATTGATGTGTTCTATCACACTGATTGATTTGTGAATGTTGAACCACCCTTGCAACCCAGGGATGAATCTTACATGGTCATGGTGGATAATCTTTTTAATGTGCTGCTGCATCCTGCTTGCTAGGATCTTGTTGAGTGTTTAGCATCCATATTCATCAGTGATATTGGTCTCAAATTCTCCTTTTTGGTAGGGTCTTTGCCTGGTTTGGGGATCAGGGGAATGCTGGCTTCATAAAAAGAGTCTGGACATTTTCCTTCTGCTTCAATTTTTTGAAAAAGCTTCAGGAGAATTGGTGTTATTTCTGCTTTGAAAGTTTGGTAGAATTCCCCAGGGAATCTGTCAGGTCCTGGGCTCTTGTTTTTTGGGAGGTTTTTGATCACTGCTTAACTCTCATTACTAGATATCGGTCTATTCGGGTTGTCAATTTCTTCCTGGTTCAATTTTGGGAGTTTATAGTTTTCCAGGAATGCATCCACTTCATCTAGGTTGCTTAGCTTATTGGCATATAACTGTTGGTAATAATGTCTGATGATTGTTTCTATTTCCTTGGTGTTCGTTGTGATCTCTCCCTTTTCATTCATAATTTTATTAATTTGGGCTTTCTCTCTTTTCTTTTGGATTAGTGTGGCCAATGGTTTACCAGCCTCCAGCTTCATTGATACGTTCTACTGTATCTCTGGTGTCTAGCTCATTGATCTCTGCTCTAATCTTGATTATTTCTCTTCTTGCATGTGGAGTTGGTTTGATTTGTTTTTGATCTCCATTTCTGTAAGATGTAGAGACAGCTGGTGTATTCTGGAGTTTTCCATTTTTTTGAGGGAGGCTTGGATGGCTATGCATATCCCCCTTAGTACCGCCTTTGCTGTATCCCATAGGTTTTGGACCGAAGTGTCTTCATTCTCATTGGTTTCCATGAATTGTTTAAGGTCTTCTTTGATCTCCTGGTTGATCCAAGCATTCTTAAGCAAGGTGTTCTTTGGCTTCCAGCTGTTTGCGTTTCTTCTGAACTTTTCCTTGTGGTTGAGCTCCAGTTTCAAAGCATTGTGATCTGAGAATATGAAAGAAATAAGGTCAGTCTTTTGGTATCGGTTGAGTCCTGCTTTGTGACAGAGTATGTCAGCTATTCTGGAGAAGGTTCCATGTTCAATTTTGAAGAATGAGTATTCTCCTGTTTTAGGGTGGAATGTTCTGTTGTGTCTATGAGGTCCATCTAGTCCAATGTTTCACTCAATGCTCTTATTTCTTTATTTATTTTCTGCTTCAATGATCTGTATATTACTGAGAGTGATGTATTAAGATCTCCTACTATCAATGTATTCATACCAATGTGACCCTTTATCTTGATTAATAGTGTTTTTATGTCATTGGCTGCTCCCATATTGGGGGCATATATATTTATAATTGTTAGATAATTGTGGTGGACAGTCCCTTTAAGAAAGATGTAGTGTCCTTCTTTATCTCTGACTACAGTCTTTAGTTTAAAATCTAATTTGTCTGATATGAGAATCGCTACCCTGGCCTAATTCTGAGGCCCATTGTCATGAAAGACGCTTCTCCATCCCTTCACTTTCAGACTGGGTGTATCCTTAGTTTCAAAATGGGTGTCTTGTAGACAACAGATGGATGGGTCCTGTCTTTTTATCCAGTCTGCAACCCAGTGTCATTTTATGGGTGTGTTTAGGCCATTCACATTGGGAGTGATTATTGATAGATAGGTTGTGATTGACATCTTGTTACCTTTGAAGTCTTTCTGTCTGTAGATTGTCTCTATATTTCTGTTCAATGATATTCTTAGGATTTTTTCTCTTTTATAGGACCCCCCTTAATATTTCCTGCAGTGTTGGCTTTGTGGTCGCATGGTCTTTTAAGCATTTCCAGTCTTGGAAACTCTTTATATCTCCATCCATTTTGAATTTCAGTGTTGCTGGATAAAGTATTCTTGGTTGCATGTTCTTCTCATTTTGTACTCTGAATATATTTTGCCAGCCCTTCCTGGCTTGCCAGGTCTCTGTGGACAGGTCTGACATTATTCTAATGGCCATTCCTCTGTATGTAAGGAGCATCTTTTTGCTGGATGCTTTTAAGAGGGTCTGTATAGAAGCATAATTCTTCATTTTAACTATTAGGTGTTGTGAGGTCTTTCGAGAATCTAAGATCTTGGGGAGAAACTGCTCTGCCTGTAGTACATGAACGTTGTTTCCATTCATGAGATTATGAAAATTTTCATAGACAACTTCTTCCACTATATCTTCTAGACTTCTTTTTTTTCCTCCCCTTCAGGGATTCCAACAATTCTGACGTTGGAACGTTTCATGGCTTCATTTATTTCCCTGATTCTGTTTTGGTGGCTTCTGAGCTGTTTGTTCCAGGCTTCCTCCTGATCCTTTCTCTCTATCTGTTTGTCCTCCAGATCACTAATTCTACCTTCTATCTCAGTTACTGTAGCTTTTAGACAATTTAGATTAGATTGGAATTCATTGAGAGCATTTTGAACATCATCCCTGGTGGCTTTCAGTTCTGCCCTAACATTGTGAACATCATCCCTGTTGGCTTTCAGTTCTGTCCTAATCAATTCTGTTTGGTCATCCATGACTTTCTCCAACCTAGCTATTGCCTGGATAATTGTTAGCCTAAATTCCTTTTCTGACATATTGTCTATGTGGATAGCCATTAGTTCTGTTGTAGAAGGTCCATCCTCTGTATTTTTCTTCTGTTGGGCATTCTTCCTCCTAGTTATTTTGGTAAGAGATAACTGAACAGATGCAGCTGGATGTATCAATTGTGGTGCAGTCACGGTGCACCCTGGAACACTTCTGTGCAATCAGGATTCCTCACCCAAATGAGAGAAAAAAGAAAAGAAAAAGAAATAGAGTAGAAAGAGACAAAAAAAATAAAAGAGAAAAGAAAAAAAATAGAGAGAGAGAGAGACAGGAAAAGAAGGGAAGATAAAAGAGAAGGCTCAGGGGCACCTGGGTGGCTCAGTGATTTAGGTCGCTGCCTTCAACTCGGGTCATGATCTCAGGGTCCTGGGATCGAGTCCCACATCGGTCTCTCTGCTCTGCAGGGAGCCTGCTTCCCTCTCACTCTCTCTCTGCCTGCCTCTCTGCCTGCTTGTGATCTCTCTCTGTCAAATAAATAAATAAATAATCTTAAAAAAATAAAAGAGAGAAGGCTCAGCCCAAATGGGCTCCAAGGTAAGATTTATGAAGTATACAAACAAAAAGAGACAAACAAAAGACAGTTAAAAGTATATGACAGAATAAATGAAACAAGATGGGATTGGGAGGGAGACAAACCATAAATGACTCTTAATCTCACAAAACAAACTGGGGGTTGCTGCGGGGAGGTGGGATTGGGGGAGGGGGAGCGGGCTATGGACATTGGGGAGGGGAAGCGAACCATAAGAGACTATGGACTCTGAAAAACAACCTGAGGGTTTTGAAGGGTCAGGGGTGGGAGGTTGGGCAACCTGAGGGTTTTGAAGGGTCAGGGGTGGGAGGTTGGGGGAACAGGTGGTGGGTAATGGGGAGGGCACGTTTTGCATGGAGCACTGGGTGTTGTGCAAAAGGAATGAATACTGTTACGCTGAAAAAATAAATAAAATGAGAAAAAAAAAGTATATGACAAGAGAAAAAAAAAATATATATATATAAGAAAAAAAAAAAAAGAACCTCAGTGTAGGCAATGAAGGTTATTTTGATTCTTCCTGGATGTATCTTGATGTTTTTGTTAAGGGACTCAACTTTCCTAAGATAAAGGGAGATTAAAAATTGATATGCCTATAGGGGTAACATTGATTGGGAAAGGGGATTACCTTGAAGTTTAACTCTATATTTATATTAGAAAATAAAAATTAAAAAAGAATAAACTAGACTAAACTAAATTAAGATTTAAAGAAATTTAAAAAATAGAAAAGCAAAAGAAACACACAGGTGTATGTAACAAAAAGTTCAGGTTAGAAGGTTATTAAGGAATTTGATGTACTGGACATCTCTCTGTGATGGTAAATAGGTTAAAGAATTATCTATATGTATAAAAAAAAGAACCAGAATATTGGTAAAGAGTTAAAAATAAAAGTTGTATTTTGGAAGTAGTGGTGGTTGTTCTCTTGTCATCTTTTAATTTTCTTCCTTCCTGGTTGGTTTTCTGGGGGAGGGGCCTTCCACGTGGGTTTTCAGACAATGATATTCCCTGAGTTAGGTCCTCTTCAAGGGGATGGGCTCTGAGGAAACCTTTTTTTTTTTTTTTTAAGGCTTTTGTTCTCTGGAGGTTTTTATGTTCTTTCATCTGTTTTATCTTGTCTTGACAGCTTTTGATTGTTTGTGGATGTTTAGAGGAGAGCAAACTGCACCCAGACCTCCCTCTCAGAGAGAAGCCTAGAATGCTCTGCAGAGCTGCTGGCAGAGTTAGTTCTGAGTCACGGTCCCTGGGGATGCAGGATTCCTCCTTGTACCCAATACCATGGCAGCGGCGGCTGTCTGGGCAGCTCCAGACCGCCAGAGAGGTTCCAAGCAATGATCACATACTGAGATTTTCCCGCTGGCCCCATCTGGGAATGTCTGGTTTTTCAGGATGCCAGAGCTCCAGGCTAGTACCTGTGCACATCTCTCCCAGGGGATGGTGTGGGACGCACGAGTTTCAGGAATGCCGGCTGGCCATGCTCCCAACCCCTGTTGGGAGTCGGACCCCACGTGTTCTCAGGCGCGCTGGTGGCTCAGGCACGCTGGTTGCTCAGGGACCAAGACCTGCTTTCTCTGCTGTACTCTCTCTGGCTCAGTACCAGGGGAGGCTGTCCTGGGTCCTGGGACTTAAGCTCCTGTCCCTGCCCACCCCGATTCCCACAATATCCCCCCCGCGATCTTTTGTTCTTTTCTTTTTGAGTGCTTTCAACCAGACTCCAAGCTAATGCTGGTCCCCAGACACAGGGCACTCTTGTTTTGGGGTAGTACTTTCCAATCAGTCACCTCTGGTGGCTCACTCCCCCTTTTGTTTATCTTCCGATATCAGTCAGACATTCCCACTCTGTTTTACCTGCCAATGATGTCTTCTGCTCCTGTAGAGATCCAGACATGTATAATTCTGATTGCAGGCTGATTTCATGGGTCATCGGAGTTCTTTGGTAGGTAATCAGCTCACTTTAGGGTACAGGTTGAAATGGCACCTCCTCCTACTTCCCTGCCATCTTGACCCCACTCCAAATTAATAAATTTATGAATGAAAAGGGAGAGATCTCAACTAACACCAAGGAAGTAGAAGCAATCATCAGAAATCATTATTAACATTTAAATGCCAATATATTAAGCAACCTAGATGAAATGGATGCATTCCTGGAAAACTATGAACTTTGAAAACTGAACCAGGAAGAAATTGACATATGACATATATCTATGAATAGATAGATATCTAGTAACAAGATTGAAGCACTGATCAAAACCTCCCAGAAAACAAGACCGCAGAACCTGACAGATTCCCTGGAGAATTTCACCAAGCATTCAAAGAAGAAATAAGACCTATTCTCCTGAAGCTGTTTCAAAAAATTGAAGCAGAAGAAAAACTTCCAGAGTCTTTTTATGAAGCCAGCATTACCCTGATCCCCAAACTAGGCAAAGACACCACCAAAAAGGAGAATTTCAGACTAATATCAATGATGAAAATGTATGCTAAGATTCTCAACAAGATCCTAGCAAATAGGATCCTACAACATATTAAAATGATTATCCACCATGACCAGGTGAGATTCATCCCTGGGTTGCAAGGATGGTTCAACATTCACAAATCAATCAATGTGATAGTACAAATCAACAAGAGAAGAGAGAAGAACCACATGGCCCTCTCAATTGATGCAGAAGAAGCATTTGAAAAAATGCTATTGGTCCTCTCAGTTGATGCCAAAAAGCATTTGAAAAAATCCAGCATCTATTCCTGATTAAAACCTTCAAAGTATAGGGATAGAGGGAACATTCCTGAATTTCATAAAATCTATTTAAGAAAAATCCACAGCAAATATCATCTTCAAAGAGAAAAAGCTCACAGCCTTCCCGTTGAGAGCAGTAGCACTACAAGGATGCCCACTCTCACCACTCTTGTTCAACGTAGTATCAGAATTCCTAGCAACAGCAATCAGACACCAAAGAGAAATGAAAGGTATGCAAATTGGCAAAGAGGAAGTCAAACTCTCTGTCCTCACAGATGACATGATACTTTATATGGAATATCCATAAGACTCCACCCTCAAACTACTAGAACTCATACGGCAATTCAGTAACGTGGCACAATACAAAATAAATGTACAGAAATCTTATACACTAACAATGAAAATACAAAAAGGGAATTAGAGAATTGATTCCATTTACTATAGCACCAAGAACCATAAGATACCTGGGAGTAACCTAACCGAAGAGGTAAAGGATCTGTACCCGAGGAACTACAGAACACTCATGAAAGAAATTGAAGACACAAAAAGATAGAAGACCTTCCATGCTCATGGAACAAAAGAATAAATATTGTTAAAAATGTCTTTACTGCATAGAGCAATCTATACTTTTAATGCCATTCTGATAAAAATTCCACCGGTAATTTTCAAAGACATGGAGAAAACACTCTTAAAATTTGTATGGAATCAGAAGAGCCCCCGAAATATTAAAGAAATATTGAAAAAGAAAAATAAAACTAGCAGCATCACGTTGCCCGAGTTCAAGCTTCACTACAAAGCTGTGATCAACAAGATAGCATGGTACTGGTATAAAAACAGACATAGACCAGTGAAACGGAGTAGAGAGCCCAGATATGGACCCTCAAATCTATGGTCAAATGATCTACAAAAAAGCAGGAGAAAATATACAGTGGAAAAAAGACAGACTCTTCAATAAATAGTGCTGGGAAAATTGGACAGCTATATGTAGAAGAATGAAACTCGACCATTCTCTTACACCGTACACAGAGATCAACTTGAAATGGAAAAAAGACCTCAATGCGAGACAGGAATCCATCAGAATACTAGAGGAGAACATAGGCAGTAACATCTTCGATATCAGCCACAGCAACGTCTTTCAAGATATGTCTCCCAGGTCAAAGGAAGCAAAAGCCAAAACGAACTTTTGGGACTTCATCAAGATCATAAGCTTCTGCACAGCAAAGGAAACAGTCAAGAAAATAAAGAACCAATCCACGGAATGGGAGAAGATATTTGCAAATGACAGTACAGACAAAAGTTTGATATCCAGGATCTATAAAGAACTTCTCAAACTTAACACACAATAAACAGATAATCATGTCAAGAAATGGGAAGAGGACATGAACAGACACTTCTCCAAAGAAGACATATAAATGGCTCTCAGACACATGAAAAAATGTTCATCATCACTAGCCATCAGGGAGAGACCATCAAAACAGCATTGAGATACCACCTTACACCAGTTAGAGTGGCCTAAATTAACAAGACAGGAAGCAACGTGTGTTGGAGAGGATGTGGAGAAAGGGGAACCCTCTTACACTGTTCGTGGGAATGCAAGTTGGTACAGCCACTTTGGAGAACAGTGTGGAGATTCCTCAAGAAATTAAAAGTAGAGATTCTCTATGACCCTGCAATTGCACTACTGGGTATTTACCCCAAAGATACAGATGTAGTGAAAAGAATGGCCATCTCTACCCCAATGTTTATTGCAGCAATGGCCATGGTTGCCAAACTGTGGAAAGAACCAAAATGCCCTTCAATGGACGAATGGATAAGGAAGATGTGGTCCATATACATGATGGAGTATTATGCCTCCCTCAGAAAGGATGAATATGCAACTTTTGTATCAACATGGATAGGACTGTATGAGATTATGCTGATTGAAATAAGTCAAGCAGAGAGTGTCAATTATCATATCGTTTCATTTATTTGTTGAGCATAAGAAATAACATGGAGGACATGGGGAGGTGAAGAGGAGAAAGGAGTAGAGGCAAATTGGAACAGTAGATGAACCATGAGAGACTTTGGACTCTGAAAAACAACCTGAGGGTTTTGAAGTTGTGGGGGTGGGTGGGCCTGGTATTGGGTACTATGGAAGTCACGTATTGCATGGAGCCCTGCGTGTGGTGCATAAACAACGAATTCTGATTCACTGAAAAGAAATTTAAAAATAATAAATAATAATAAGAAGAAAACAGAAAAGAAAAATGTGACTTTGATTTCTGGAAATGTTCTTTTCCTTCATCTAGGTGTTGCTTACACAGGTGTGTTCAGGTGTTTATCAACAGTTATATGCCAATAAGCTAAGCAACCTAGATGAAGTGGATGCATTCCTGGAAAAATATAAACACCCAAAATTGAAACAAGAAGAAATTGAAAAATTGAATAAACCAATATCTAGTAACGAGATTGAAGCAGTGATCAAAACCTCCCAAAAAACAAGAGCCCAGGACCTGACGGATTTCCTGGGAAATTCTACCAAACTTTCAAAGAAGAAATAACACCAATTCTCCTGAAGCTGTTTCAAAAAATGGAAGCAGAAGGACAACTTCCAGACTCTTTTTATGCAGCCAGCATTACCCTAATCCCCAAACCAGGCAAAGACCCTACCAAAAAGGAGAATTTCAGACCAATATCACTGATCAATATGGATGCTACGATTCTCAACACGATCCTAGCAAACAGGATCCAGCAGCACATTAAAAAGATCATCCACCATGACCAGGTGGGATTCATCCCTGGGTTACAAGGTTGGTTCAACATTCGCAAATCAATCAATGTGATAGAACAAATCAATAGAACAAAACCACATGGTCCTCTCAATTGATGCAGAAAAAGCATTTGACAAAATACATCATCCGTTCCTGATGAAAACGCTTCAAGTATAGGGATAGAGGGAACATTCCTGAACTTCATAAAATCTATCTATGAAAGACCCACAGCAAATATCATCCTCAATGGGAAAAAGCTTGCAGCCTTCCCGTTGAGATCAGGAGCACGACAAGGATGCCCACTCTCACCACTCTTGTTCAACATAGTATTAGAAGTCTTAGCAACAGCAATCAGACAACAAAGAGAAATAAAAGGTATCCAAATTGGCAAGGAAGAAGTCAAACTCTCTCTCTTCGCAGATGACATGATTCTTTATATGGAAAACCCCACAGACTCCACCCTCAAACTACTAGAACTCATACAGCAATTCAGTAACGTGGCAGGATACAAAGTCAATGTACAGAAATCAGTGGCTTTCTTATACACTAACAATGAAAATACAGAAAGGCAAATTAGAGAATCGATTGTATTTACTATAGCACCAAGAACCGTAAGATACCTGGGAATAAACCTAACCAAATAGGTAAAGGATCTGTACTCGAGGAACTACAGAACACTCATGAAAGAAACTGAAGAAGACACAAAAAGATGGAAAACCATTCCATGCTCTTGGATTGGAAGAATAAACATTGTTAAAATGTCTATACTGCCTAGAGCAATCTATACCTTTAATGCCATTCCGATCAAAATTCCACCGGTATTTTTCAAAGAGCTGGAGCAAAGAATCCTAAAATTTGGATGGAATGAGAAGAGACCCCGAATTGCTAAGGAAATGTTGAAAAACAAAAACAAAACTGGCGGCATCACGTTACCTGATTTCAAGCTTTACTACAAAGCTGTGATCATCATGACAGCATGGTACTGGCATAAAAATAGGCACATATACCAGTGGAAGACAGTAGAGAGGCCAGATATGAACCCTCAACTCTATTGTCAAATAATCTTCGACAAAGCAGGAAAGAATATACAGTGTAAAAAAGACAGTCTCTTCAATAAATGGTGCTGGGAAACCTGGACATCTATATGTAGAAGAATGAATCTCGACCATTTTCTTACACCATTGTGGGAAGCCGCAGTAAGGCTAGAGACAAGAGCCAAACCAGGCTCTGACTTATGCCTCCTCCAACATCTCACTGCCTGATTTAAGGCAAAGTATAATGGAGTTGAGTTTGCATTGAGAAAGAGCCTTTGCTATTTGCTGCTTGCTCCCCTATGTGACCTCTCACATGCTCCTCTAGATAGTTGACCTTCAAGACAGCCTAGGTGCACTCATTAGTCTTCTCGTGGTTCTTGCTATCCTGTTATAAGCTACTAGATAATCTTTTAAGTGTGTTTATATTGGAATGATGTTTACCATCCACCATCTGGCATCGGTATGTCTGTAGCTAGTCATTAGTGGAAGTGATTATGGAGCTGATATGTAAACCTTTAATCATGCAGCAACACTTAGATAAATCACCTTTTCATTGTAAGACTTCTATATATTCCCATGGTTTTACTA
This sequence comes from Meles meles, assembly GCF_922984935.1. Lineage (NCBI taxonomy): Eukaryota > Metazoa > Chordata > Mammalia > Carnivora > Mustelidae > Meles > Meles meles. Next base: position 14,951,659 of record NC_060068.1, read on the forward strand.
ATTAAGCGGCATAGGTGGAAATCATCCCCTATGCTCCTTCTGCCCCCGTCTCTTTGTCTCTTTAATTTCTTTTCACCATCCTTTTACCCTCAGGTTACTTGATCAATTTGTCACACGGGCCATGGCAAGTAGCGCCCAAACAGGGAAAGTGAGCAAAGGTCAAGGGAGTGCCACGCATACACAGGTAAGTAGTTACCACCATTCAGGTAAGAGGCGCCCGGACAGCATGGGCGACAGCAGGAGTATATAATGGGGCACTCTCAATCTGTGGAACAGGATCTCTTTGTGACTGCATTACAGGCTCTTTTAAAACAAAAAGGGTCCAAAGTCTCAAAGAAGGCTTTGCAACAATTTTTTGAAGTTATTTCAGCACTTTGTCCTTGGTTTCCTAAAGAGGGAACAGTGAATTTGCAATTATAGCAGAAGGTGGGTCAGGAAATTAAAAATCAGTTAAAAATTAGGGGCCCCGACACCTGCCCTGAAGGAACAATGAAAATTGGGAAGATATTAGAGAGGGTTTAGATCCGTAACATTCTATTGATATAATTTCCATCACCTGTCAAGAATCCTCTTATGACTTAATAGAGGAAGAGACTCAAACATATATGAAAGTTTAGGAGTCAAGATGGCGGGGAAGTAGGAGGAGGCACAGTTTCAACCTGTACCCTAAAGTGAGCTGATTACCTACCAAAGAACTCCGACCACCCATGAAATCATCCTGAGATAAGAATTATACACGTCTGGATCTCTACAGGAGCAGAAGACGCCAGTGGCAGGTAAAGCAGACTGGGAACGTCGGACTGATATTGGAAGATAAACAAAAGGGGGAGGGAGCTACCAGAGGTGACCGATTGGAAAGAAATACCCCAATACGAGAGTGCCCTGCATCTGGGAACCAGCATTAACTTGGAGTCTGGTTGAAATCACTCAAAAAACAAAGAGCAGAGGATCGCGGGGGAGGGAAATAGTGGGAACCTGGGCGGTTAGGGTCAGGGACCTAAGTCCCTGGACCCAGGACACCCTCCCCTGGTGCTGAGCCAGAGAGAGTGCAGGAGAGAAATCACGTCTCCATCCCTGAGCCGCCAGTGCACCTGACCCCTCAGCGCGCCCAAGAACGAGTGGGGTCTGGCTCCCATGAGGGGCTGGGAGCCTGGCCAGATAGCAATCCTGAAACGCAACTGTCCCACACCCTCCCTTGGGAGAGGTGCTCATAGGTGCTAGCCTGGAGCTCTGGCATCTGGAAAAACCAGACATTCCCAGCCCGGGACAGCGGGAAAATCTCAGTGTGCGATCTCTGCTCGGAACTTCTCTGGTGGTCTGGAGCTGCCTAGACAGCCGCCATTGCCCTGGTATTGGGTACAAGGAGGAGCTCCTGCATCCCCAGGGACAGTGACTCAGAACTGACTCTGCCAGCAGCTCTGCAGAACATTCTCTGAGAGGGAGGTCGGGGTGCAGTTTGCTCTCCTCTAAAACTCCAAAAACCACCAAAAGCTGTCAAGGCGAGAGAAAACAGATGAAAGATCATAAAAACCCCCAGAGAACAAAATCCTGAAAAAAATAGTTTCCTCAGAGCCCACCCCCTTGAGGGGAATGGGAGGACCTAACTCAGGGAACATCATTGTCTGAAAACCGACGTGGCAGGCCCCTCACCCAGAAAACCAACCAGGAAGGAAGAAAAAAAAAAAAGACTACAAGAGAACAACCACCACTACTTCATAAATACAACTTTTATTTTTAACTCTTTACCAATATTCTGGTTCTTTTTTTTATACATACAGATAATTTTTAACCTATTTACCATCACACTGAGATGTCCAGTACATCAAATTCTTTTATAACCTTCTAACCTGAACTTTTTGATACATACACCTGTGTTTTTCTTTTGCTTTTCCATTTTTTTAAATTCTTTTTTAATTTTAACTTAGTATAGTCTAGTTTATTCTTTTTTAATTTTTATTTTCTACTATACACATAGAGTTAAACTTCAAGGTAATCCCCTTTCCCCAATCAATGCTAGCCCTATAGGCAAGCCAGTTTCTAATCCCCTGTAACTTAGGAAAGTTAAGTCCCTTAACAAAAACATCAAGATATATTCAGGAAGAATCAAGATAACCTTCCTCACCCACACTGAGAATTTATAAACGTCTCCCAATTTTTCCTTCTGTCAGTGTCTCTGTGAATTTGTGTTTGTCCTGATAATATATAAATCTTATACTAGGGGTTCTTTCTGATGAGGTACTTTCTTTTTTTGCTTATATATGTATATTTTTTTCTCTTGTCATATACTTTTATCAGTCTTTTTGTTTTTCTGTTTTTGTTTGTATACTTCATAAATCTTACGTTGTGGTCCATTTGGGCTGAGCCGTCTCTTTTATCTTCCCTTTTTTTCCTCTCTCTCTCTCTCTCTCTCCTTTTTTTTCCTTTTTTCTTTTCCTTTTTTTTCCCTTTCTTCTTCTCTTTTTCTTTTTCTTTTCTTTTCCCTCTTATTTGGGTGGGGAATGCTGATTGCACAGAAGTGTTCCAGGGTGCACCTTGACTGCACAACAACTGATAAGTCCAGCTGCATATGTTCAGTCATCTCTTACCAAAATGACTAGGAGGAGGAATACCCAACAGAAGAAAAATACAGAGGATGGACCTTCTGCAACAGAGCTAATGGCTATCGACATAGAAAATATGTCAGAAAAGGAATTCAGACTAACAATTATCCAGGCAATAGCTAGGTTGGAGAAAGCCATGGATGACCAAACAGAATTGATTAGGGCAGAACTGAAAGCCACCAGGGATGATGTTCACAATGTTAGGGCAGAACTGAAAGCCACCAGGGATGATATTCAAAATGCTCTCAATGAGTTCCAATCCAATCTAAATTCTCTAAAAGCTAGGGTAACTGAGACAGAAGATAGAAATAGTGATCTGGAGGACAAACAGATAGAGAGAAAGGATCAGGAGGAAGCCTGGAACAAACAGCTCAGAAGCCAAGAAAACAGAATCAGGGAAATAAATGATGCCATGAAACGTTCCAAGGTCAGAAGTATTGGAATCCCTGAAGGGGAGGAAAAAGAAAGAAGTCTAGAAGATATAGTGGAAGAAGTTGTCTATGAAAATTGTCCCAATCTCACGAATGGAAACAACGTTCATGTACTAGAGGCAGAGAGATTTCCTCCCAAGATTTTAGATTCTCGAAAGTCCCCACGACACCTTATAGTTAGAATGAGGAATTATGTTTCATGACAGACCCTCTTAAAACCAGCTAAGACAAAGAAGCTTCTTACATACAGAAGAAAGCCATTTAGAATAATGTCAGACCTGTCCACAGAGACCTGGCAAGCCAGGAAGGGCTGGCAAAATATATTCAGAGTACTAAATGAGAAGAATATGCAAGTAAGAATACTCTATACAGCAAGACTGACATTTAAAATGGATGGAGAGATAAAGAGTTTCCAAGACCGGCAATGATTAAAAGACTATACAACCACCAAGCTGACACTGCAGGAAATATTAAGGAGGGTCTTATAAAAGCGAAAAAATCCTAAGAATATCACTGAACAGAAATATAGAAACAATCTACAGACAGAAAGATTTCAAAGGTAACACGATATCAGTAAAAACCTATCTCTCAATAATCACTCTCAATGTGAATGGCCTAAATGCGCCCATAAAACGACACAGGTTTGCAGATTGTATAAAACGACAGGACCCATCCATATGTTGTCTACAAGAGACCCATTTTGAACCTAAGGATATACCCAGACTGAAAGTGAAGGGATGGAGAAGCATCTTTCATGCCAATGGGCCTCAAAAGAAGGCCGGGGTAGCGATTCTCATATCACATAAATTAGATTTTAAACTACAGACTGTAGTCAGAGATACAGAAGGACACTACATAATTCTTAAAGGGACTATCCGCCAAGATGATCTAACAATTGTGAATATCTATGCCCCCAATATGGGAGCACACAATTACATAAGAAAACTATTACTCAAGATAAAGAGTCATATTAATATGAATACAATAATACTAGGAGATCTTAATACGCCTCTCTCAGAAATAAACAGATCATCGAAGCAGAAAATTAATAAAGAAACAAGAGCATTGAATGAGACATTGGACCAGATGGACCTCATAGACATATACAGAACATTCCACCCGAAAACAACAGAATACTCATTCTTCTCAAGTGCACATGGAACCTTCTCCAGAATAGACCCCATACTGGGTCACAAAGCAGGACTCAACCGATACCAAAAGACTGACATTATTCCCTTCATATTCTCAGACCACATTGCTTTGAAACTGGAGCTCAATCACAAGGAAAAGTTCAGAAGGAACTCAAACATATGGAAGCTAAAGACCACCTTGCTTAAGAATGCTTGGATCAACCAGGAGATCAAAGATGAACTTAAACAATTCATGGAAACCAATGAGAATGGAGACACTTCGGTCCAAAACCTATGGGATACAGCAAAGGCGGTTCTAAGGGGAAATAAATAGAAATCCAAGCCTCCCTCAAAAAAAAATGGAAAAATCCAGAATACACCAGCTGTCTCTACACCTTAAAGAACTGGAGAATCAACAACAAATCAAACCAACTCCACATGCAAGAAGGGAAATAATCAAGATTATAGCAGAGATCAATGAGGTAGACACCAGAGATACAGTAGAACGTATCAATGAAACTAGAAGCTGGTGTTTTGAAAGAATCAATAAGATTGATAAACCATTGGCCACACTAATCCAAAAGAAAAGAGAGAAAGCCCAAATTAATAAAATTATGAATGAAAAGGGAGAGATCAGAACTAACACCAAGGAAAAAGAAACAATCATTAGAAATTTTTACCAACAGTTATATGCCAATAAGCTAAGCAACCTAGATGAAATGGATGCATTCCTGGATACCTACAAACTCCCAAAATTGAACCAGGAAGAAATTGACAACCTGAATAGACCAATATCTAGTAATGAGATTAAAGCAGTGATCAAAAACCTCCCAAAAAACAAGAGCCCAGGACCTGATGGATTCCCTGGCAAATTCTACCAAACTTAAAAAAAAAATAACCCCAATTCTCCTGAAGCTCTTCCAAAAAATTGAAGCAGAAGGACAACTCCCAGACTCTTTTTAGGAATCCAGCATTATCCTGATCCCCGAACCAGGCAAAGACCCTACCAAAAGGGAGAATTTCAGACCAATATCACTGATGAATATGGATGCTAAGATTCTCAACAAGATCCTAGCAAACAGGATCCAGCAGCACATAAAAAGATTATCCACCATGACCAGGTGGGATTCATTCCTGGGTTGCAAGGTTGGTTCAACATTCGCAAATCAATCAATGTGATAGAACAAATCAATAAGAGAAGAGAGAAGAACCCCATGGTCCTCGCAATTCATGCAGAAAAAGCATTTGACAAAATCCAGCATCCATTCCTGATGAAAACGCTTCAAGTATAGGGATAGAGGGAACATTCCTGAACTTCATAAAATCTATCTATGAATGACCCACAGCAAATATCATCCTCAATGGGAAAAAGCTTGCAGCCTTCCCATTGAGATCAGGAACACAACGTGGAAGCCCACTCTCACCACTCTTGTTCAACATAGTTTTAGAAGTCCTAGCAATGGCAATCAGACAACAAAGAGAAATAAAATGCATCCAAATTGGCAAGGTAGAAGTCAAACTCTCTCTCTTTGCAGATGACATGATTCTTTATATGGGAAACCCCAAAGACTCCACCCCCAAACTACTACAACTCATTCAGCAATTCAGTAACGTGGCAGGATACAAAGTCAATGTACAGAAATCAGTGGCTTTCTTATACACTAACAATGAAAATACAGAAAGGGAAATTAGAGAATAGTCTATTTACTATAGCACCAAGAACCATAAGATACCTGGGAATAAACCTAACCAAAGAGGTAAAGGACCTGTACTCGAGGAACTACAGAACACTCATGAAAGAAAGAAGAAGACACAAAAAGTTGGAAGACTGCTCCATGCTCTTGGATTGGAAGAATAAACATTGTTAAAATGTCTATACTCCCTAGAGCAATCTATATTTTAATGCCATTCCGATCAAAATTCCACCAGTATTTTTCAAAGAGCTGGAGCAAATAATCCTAAAATTTGTATGGAATCAGAAGAGACCCCGAATTGCTAAGGAAATGTTGAAAAACAAAAACAAAACTGGCAGCATCATGTTACCCTATTACAAGATTTATTACAATGCTGTGATCACCAAGACAGTGTGGTACTAGCATAAAAACAGTCACCTAGACCAGTGGAACACAGTGGAGAGACCAGATATGAACCCTCAACTCTATGGTTAAATAATCTTCGACAAAACGGGAAAAAAATATTCGATGGAAAAAAGACAGTTTCTTCAATAAATGGTACTCGGAAACTGGCAGCACCATCAATATGTAGAGGAATGAAAAATGACCATCCTCTTACACCGTACAGATAAACTCGAAATGGATAAAAGACCTCAATGTGAGACAGGAATCCATCAGAATCCGAGAGGAGAACATAGGCAGTAACCTCTTTGATATCAGCCACAGCAACTTCTTTCAAGATATGTCTCCAAAGGCCAAGGAAACAAAAGCGAAAATGAACTTTTGGGACTTCATCAAGATCAAAAGCTTCTGCACAGCAAAGGAAACAGTCAACAAAACAAAGAGGGAACCCACGGAATGGGAGAAGATATTTGCAAATGACAGTACAGCCAAAAGGTTGATATCCAGGATTTATAAAGAAGTTCTTTATAACTAAACACACACAAAACAGATAATCCTATCAAAAATGGGCAGAAGATATGAACAGACACTTCTCCAATGAAGACATACAAATGGCTATCAGACATATGAAAAAATGTTCATCATCACTAGCCATCAGGGAGATTCAAATTAAAACCACATTGAGATACCACCTGACCACCAGTTAGAATGGCCAAAATTAGCAAGACAGGAAACAATGTGTGTTGGAGAGGATGTGGAGAAAGGGGAACCATCTTCCACTGTTGGTGGGAATGCAAGTTAGTGCAGCCACTTTGGAGAACAGTGTGGAGATTCCTGAAGAAATTAAGAATAGAGCTTCCCTATGACCCTGCAATTGCACTGCTGGGTATTTACCCCAAGGATACAGATGTAGTGAAAAGAAGGGCCATCTGTACCCCAATGTTTATTGCAGCAATGGCTATGGTCACCAAACTGTGGAAAGAACCAAGATGCCCTTCAACGGATGAATGGATAAGGACGATGTGGTCCATATACACAATGGAGTATTATGGCTCCATCAGAAAGGATGAATACCCAACTTTTGTAGCAACATGGACGGGACTGGAAGAGATTATGCTGAGTGAAATAAGTCAAGCAGAGAGAGTCAAGTATCATATGGTCTCACTTATTTGTGGAGCATAACAAATAACAGGGAGGACATGGGGAGATGGAGAGGAGAGGGAGTTGAGGGAAACTGGAAGTGGAGATGAACCATGAGAGACTATGGACTCTGAAAAACAACCAGAGGGTTTTGAAGGGGCGGGGGGGTGGGAGGTTGAGAAACCAGCTGGTGGGTAATAGGGGGGGCACATTCTGCATGGAGCACTGGGTGTGATGCCTAAACAATGAACACTGTTATGCTATAAATAAACAAATAAAAAAAATTAAAAGAAAAACATATATGAAAGTTTAGGTGTCATAAATAACGCCTCCCCTCCTGCGGCCACACCTGACTTCTTGCCACCTCTACAGGAGGATCCCTTAGATGCCCCTGATGATGAGGTGCCTTTGGATGACAATCAGGAAGTTCTCCTTGCTTCCTTTCCTCCCATGGCCCCCTCTTTCCCTCTATTAGCTGACCAGATATCTGGCCAAGTCAGGAACTCTCTTTAGAGTCAGTTGTGAGGTCTCCAGAAATTCAAACTATGCCCTGTAAACACAGTCAGACCCACACATCTCCGATTAGGACTTTCAATAAAACAAAAAGGGGCTTAAATACTGGATTCCCATTAATGCAGCATCCTCAATCTGGGGTGCCTTATAAAGAAGGAGAACTAATGCCTGATAGCCTGTTTCTCATTAGCTCCCGTTCAACTGTTTATTTTAAACAACTCCCTGAAAGAGCTGAGCCATTAAAAATAACTCCTCTTCAAAGATCTCTTTTTTAGACCCAACAAACAGGGGAGGATACCTCGGCCTTTTCAGCATATCCTGTGACTCAGATGGCTAATGGTCAGAGAGCTTATAATAGTGTAAATTTTAAGATATTAAAAGAAATAAAAACAGTCTCTTCCCAATATGGTCCCACTGCACCCTATACTTTGTCCTTGCTGGATAGCATGGGTTTGGAAGCTTTATGTCTAGGGGATTAGAAGGTTATTGCACAGGCTTGTTTATCGGGTGGTGACTATCTATTATGGAAGATGGAGTTTTTTGAGACAGCTAATGAAATTACCATTTATAATCGAAGGACTAACATCCCAATTTCTTATGAGATGCTAATGGGAAGCGGGGCTTACTCTGAAGTTCAGGCACCAGTAGAATATCCTGAAATTGCTTACCAGCAAATTTCACAATGTGCTTTAAAGGCATGGAAATGACTTCCCTCTTCTGGGGCAAGAACTGAGGAATTATCTAAAAGAGGTCAAGGCCCAGATGAACCCTTTCAAGATTTTGTGGCATGATTATTAAAGGCAGTGGGCAGAATTGTAATTGATGGAGAGGCTGGAACAATTATTGTTAAACAGTTGGCTTTTGAAAATGCAAACTCTGCCTGCCAAGCTGCTATTCCAACATGTGTTGGAGAGGATGTGGAGAAAGGGGAACCTTCTTACACTGTTGGTGGGAATGCAAGTTGGTGCAGCCACTTTGGAAAACAGTGTGGAGATTCCTCAAGAAATTTAAAATAGAGCTTCCCTATGACCCTGCAATTGCACTGCTGGGTATTTACCCCAAAGATACAGATGTAGTGAAAAGAAGGGCCATCTGTACCCCAATGTTTATAGCACCAATGGCCATGGTCACCAATGTGTGGAAAGAATCAAGATGCCCTTCAACGTACGGATGGATAAGGAAGATGTGGTCCATATACTTAATACTCCATAGTATTAAGCCTCCATCAGAAAGGATGAATACCCAACATTTGTATCAACATGGACAGGACTGGAAGAGATTATGCTGAGTTAAATAAATCAAGCAGAGATAGTCAAGTGTTATATGGTTTCACTTATATGTGGTGCAGCACAAATAACATGGAGGACATAGGGAGATGGAGAGGAGATGGGAGTTGAGGGAAATTGGAAGGGGAGGTGAACCATGAGAGACTATGGGCTCTGAAAAACTATCTTGGGAGTTTGAAGGAGTGGGGTGTGGTTAGATCGGAGAGCCAGGTGGTGGGTATTAAGGAGGGCACATGTTGCATGGAGCACTGGGTGTGGTGCCAAAACAATGAATTCTGTTATGCTGAAAAGAAATAAAGAAATGTTGAAAAAGAAAAACAAAGCTGTAGACCTTATGTTGCCTGATTTCAAACTTTATTACAAAACTTTGATCACCAAGACAACATTGAACTGGCACCAAAACAGGCACATAGACAAGTGAAACAGAATAGATATCCCAGATATGGGCCCACAACTCTATGATCAAACAATCTTCTACAAAGCAGGAAAAAATATCCAGTGGAAATCAGACAGTCTCTTCTATAATGGTGCTGGGAAAATTGGAAAGTTTTGTATAGAAGAATGAAATCCGACCATTCTCTTACACCATACATAAAGATGAACTCGAAGTGGATAAAAGATCTCAACCTGAGGCAAGAATCTATCAAAATTCTAGATGAGAACATAGGCAGTAACCTCTTAACATCAGCCACAGCAACTTCTTTCAAGACATGTTTCCAAAGGCAAAGGAAACAAAAGTGAAAATGAATTTTTGGGACTTCATCGAGATAAAAAACTTTTGCACAGCAAAATTAACAGAGGGACCAAAGAGGGAACCCACAGAATGGGAGAAGATATTCACAAATGACACTACAGACAAGGGGCTGATATCCAAGATCTATAAAGAACGCCTCCAACTCAACAGCCAATAATAGATTCACATTTAAAAATGAGAAGCAACATGGGGAGTTAGGGGGATAGGAGAAGAATAAATGAAACAAGATGGGATTGGGAGGGAGACAAACCATAAATGACTCTTAATCTCACAAAACAAACTGGGGTTTGCTGGGGGGAGGTGGGATTGGGAGAAGGGGAGGGGGCTGTGGACATTGGGGAGGGGAGGCGAACCATAAGAGACTATGGACTCTGAAAAACAACCTGAGGGTTTTGAAGGGTCAGGGGTGGGAGGTTGGGGGAACAGGTGGTGGGTAATAGGGAGGGCACGTTTTGCATGGAGCACTGGGTGTTGTGCAAGAATAATGAATACTGTTACACTGAAAAAAAATAAATAAAATAAAACAAAAACATCAAAAAAAAAAATGGGCAGTAGATATGAACAGACACTTCTCCAAAGAAAACATGGAAAAATGTTCATCAGCATTAGTCATCAGGGAGATTCAAATCAAAACCACATTGAGATACCACCTTACCCCTGTCGAATGGGCAAAATTAACAAGACAAGAAACAAGTGTTGGAGAGGACGTGGAGAAAGAGGAACCCTCTTACACACTTTACATTCTTTATTTTTTTAATTTAATTTAAAATTTTTTCAGTGTCCCAAAATTCATTGTTTTTGCATCACACCCAGTGCTCCATGCAATGCATGCTTTCGCTTATACCCATCATCAGCATCACCCAAACCCCCACCTCCTCCCCTCCAAAACCCTCAGTTTGTTTCTCAGAGTCCACAGTCTCTTATGGTTCATCTCCCCCTCTCAATTCCCCCAACTCACTTCTCCTCTCCATCTCCCAGTGTTCTCTGTTATTCCTTATGCTCCACAAGTAAGTGAAACCATATGATAATCGACTCTATTTGCTTGATTTATTTCATTCAGCATAATCTCATACAGTCCCGTCCATGTTAATACAAAAGTTGGGTATTCATCCTTTCTGATGGAGGCATAATACTGCATTGTATGTATGGACCATAACTTCTTTATCTATTCATCCTTTTAAGGGCATCTTGTTTCTTTCCACAGTTTGGTGACCATGGCCATTGCTGCTATGAACACTGGAGTATAGATGGCCCTTCTTTTCAGTACATCTGTAAATTTGGGGTAAATATCCAGTAATGCAATTGCTGGGCCATAGGGTAGCTCTATTTTTAATTTCTTAAGGAATCTCCACACTGTTTTCCAAAGTGGCTTCACCAACTTGCATTCACAACAACATTGTAAGAGGGTTCCCCTTTCTCCACATTCTCTCCAACACTTATTGCTTCCTCTCTTGTTAATTTTGGCCATTCTAACTGGTATAAGGTGGTATCTCAATGTAGTTTTGATTTGAATATCCCTGATGGTTAATGATGATGAACATTTTTTCATGATTACATTTTTATCTCACCTTAAATGCCTAGACTAGAACACAGTCCAGAAACCGTAATGGCAGCTCAGCTAATCTCAGTTTGTTTGTGACTTTTGGAAGTCCCCTGTTCACAAGCCCACATGAGTCCTAGATGTACTGGGGCACAGGATAATAAAACAGAACATAACAAAACAAAGCAAAGGAAAAAATGGTTTAAAAGATCCGAGGAGGGACTCCTGGGTGAGTCAGTCAGGTATGCATCTGCCTTCAGCTCAGGCCATGATCCCAGGGTCCTGGGATTGAGTCTGGCATTGGGTTTCTTGCTCAGCTGAGATCCTGATTCTTCCTTTGCCTGTAGCTCCTATTAGTTGTGCTCTCACTCTCTCTCAAATAAATAAGTAAATTTTTTTTTAAAAAACGTTGAAGAACTGTGAGAACACTCTCTCTTCCTCTACCTTAAAATCCCAGACTGGAGCAAAGTCCAGATCATGGTAAACTTGCAAGCCCACATTAGCCACTGTGCAGTACTGGGGCACAGAAAACAAGCTACAATTTTGCATTTTTATATTTTTTTAACTTTTAGGTTTTATTTATGTTTTAAAATTTATATTTTATTGTTTTACTTTTTTCTTTTTGTTTTGTTCTTTTTTCAAGTTCTCTTTTTTCTTTTTTTCTTCTATTTATCATTTTACTATTTAAATTTTTTATTCTTTTCCTTTATTTTATCCCTTAAAAAATTTACTCTTTTTCTTTTTTTCTCTCTGTGAAAAGCCATGGTTTAAGAGAATAATCAACATATATAGCCACAGCTCCAGCCAGCCAGAAAAATTCACCAAACACACATGGTCTGCATAAGGGACAACATACACAAGACCACGCCTTCAACTTTAGAAGTGGCCGTTTCTCCTAATCTATAGGAAAAACAAAACAAAACAAGACAAGACAAAGCAAAACAAAACACAGAAAGTCAAGTAAAATGGGAGACACAGGAACATGCTCCAAAATAAAGAATAGGAGGAAAAAAACTCAGAGAAATAATTAAATGAAATGGAGATAAGCAATATGCCTGATGAATATTTTAAAGTAATAATCATAAAATTACTCATGGGGCTGGAGAAAATAATGGAAGAGTTCAGTAAGAAATTTAATAAAGAGATAGAAGATATTTTAAAATATCAGAACTGAAGAATGAAATAAGTTAAAAAATACACTAGCAGGAAACAACAGGTTAAAGGATGCAGAACATATCAGTAACTTGAATGACAGGGTAATGGAAAGCACACAAACTGAACAGTTAAAAGAGAAAAATAATTTAACAAAATGAGATAGATCAAGAAATTATTTGGACAACTTCAAGTTAACTAACATTCATATTATAGGGGTCCCAGAAGAAGAGAGAGAGGTATGGAAAACTTATTTGAAGAAAAAATAACCAAAAACTTCCCTAACCTAAGAAGGAAAATAGACATCCAAGTCTGAGAATCACAGAGAGTTTTAAATACAAAGAACCCAAGGAGGTTCCCACCATGATATATAATAATTAAAACATCAAATGTTAGAGTATCTTAAAGCAGCAAGAAGGAAACAAAAGTGCCTGCAAGGAGAAACCTCCAAGACTATCAGCTGATTTTTCAACAGAAACTTTGCAAATTGCTGAAAAGAAAAAATGCCTACAACCAAGTATACTCTACCCAGCAATGGTTTTTATTATTATTATTATTACATTCAGTTAGCCACTGTATAGTATGTCATTAATTTTTGGTGTAGGTCAATCAGTTAAGTGTCTGACTCTTGATTTCAGCTCAGGTCATGATCTCAGAGTCATGAAATGGAGCCCTGTGTTGGGCTCCACACTCAGTGGGGATTCTGATGGAGATTCTCTCTCTTTCTCCCCACTCTTCCCCCACTTGTTGTCTCTCTTTCTCTCCCTCTCTCAAATAAATAAATAAGGCTTAAGAAAAGAAAATTGTAGGCCAATATTCCTGATAAACACAGGTTCAAAACTTTCAAGCAAGTTATTAGCAAGCCTATTACAACAATAAAGAGAAGATACACTAGAAGAATCATACACCATGATTAGATGAGATTTATCCAGAAATAAGAGATGGTTGAACTGCATATCAATCAATGTGGTAAATAACATCAAAAGGATAAAGGAAAAAAATCAGATGAGCATTTCAATAGTTGCAGAGAAAGCATTTGACAAATTTCAACAATGATTTATGATAAAATATCAACAAAATGAGTTTAGAGGAAATATGTTTCAACAAATAAAGGCCACCTGTGTCAAGACTACAGCTAGCGTTATATATGGAGGTTAAAAACAAGAACTTTCCTCTAAAATCAGGAGGAAGACAACAATATTCTCCCTCATGATATTTATTTAACAATAGAATTCCAAACCAAAGGAACTAGCCAAGAAGAAGAAATAAAAATTGTTCAAATTTATAAGGAAGAAGGAAAGCAGTCACTATTAGTATATAGAATAAGATTATATGTAAAATAAAACCCTAAAGACTGCACTAAATATCTTATAGAACTAATGAATAAATTCATAAAGTTGCAGGATATAAAACCAATACCAAAATAAATGTTGCAGTTATATATACTAGTAAGCTCACAGAAAGAGAAATTAAGAAAAATTTCATCTGTAATTGCATCAAAAGAAAAAAAAATACCAAGGAACATGTTTAAACAAGCAGTTGAAACACCTGTACACTGAAAAGTATAAGACTTTTATGAAAGAAATAGAAGAAGAGGGGCGCCTGGGTGGCTCAGTGGGTTAAGCCTCTGCCTTCAGCGCAGGTCATGATCTCAGGGTACTGGGATCGAGCCCCGCATCAGACTCTCTGCTCAGCAGGGAGCCTGCTTCCACCTCTCTCTCTCTGCCCGCCTCTCTGCCTACTTTTGATTTCTCTATCAAATAAATAAATAAAATCTTTTAAAAATTTATAGAAGAAGACACAAATAAATAGAAACATATACCATGTTCATGCGCTGGAAGAATATTGTTAAAATCTTCATACTGCCTAAAACAATTCAATCCTTACTAAAATTCTAATGGCAAATTATATAGAACAAAAAAAAAATCCTAAAATTTGTATGAAATAACAACAGGCCCTGAATAGTCAAAGAAATCCTGAGAAAGATTAAAAGACATCATGCTCCCAGATCTCAAACTATTTAACAATTACAATAATCAAAAGATTATATTATTGGCATAAAAACAGACACACCCTAGTGCCCCAGCAGCCATCAGTTTGTTTCCTGAGTTTGAGTCTCTTATGGTTGTTTCTGTCTCTGGTTTCATCTTGTTTCATTTTTTCTTCTCTTCCCCTATGATCATTTGCCTTGCTTCTCAAATTCCACATATAATTGAGATCATATGATAATTGTCTTTCTCTGATTGACTTCAATTTTGCTTAGCATAATACCCTCTAGTTCCATCCATGTAATGAAAATGGCAAGATTTAATTTTTTGATAACTGCATAATATTCCATATTGTGTGTGTGTGTGTATGCATACCAAATTTTTATCCATTCATCTGTCGATGGACATCTGGGTTCCTGCCATAGTTTCGCTATTGTGGACATGATGGCTTTAAACTTTGGAGTACAGATGTCCCGTTTGTATATTTGAGGTAAGTAGTAGCTCAATTGTTGGGTCATAGGGTAGTTCTATTTTTAACATCTTCAGGAACCTCAATACAGTTTTCCAGAGTGACTGCACCAACTTGCATTCCCACCAACAGTGTAGGAGTGTTCCCTTTTCTCCACATCCTCACCTAAGTGTGTTTCCTGACTTGTTAGTTTTTGCTATTCTGATGGTGTGAGGTGGTATTTCATTGTGGTTTTCATTTGGATTTCCCTGATTCTGAGTGATGTTGAGCACTTTTTCATGTGTGTGTTGGCCATTTGGATGTATTCTTTGTAGAAATGTCTGTTCATATCTTCTGCCCATTTCTTGATTGGATTATTTGTTCTTTGGGTGTTGAGGTGGGGAGGGTATGTGTTGTGGTGAGCACTAGGTGTTGTGTAAGACTATGAATCACAGACCTGTACCCTTGAAACAAATAATACATTATATGTTAATAATAAAAAAGAAAAATAAATAAAATTTTTTAACATTTAAAAAAGAAAAAGAAAGACACACATTTCAATGAAACACAATAGAGAGTCCAGAAATAAATCCATGAATATATAGTACATTAATTTATGACAAAGGATCCATGAATATATAATGGGGAAAGGATAGTCACAAATACTGTTAGGAAATCTGGACAGTCATATGGAAAAATAAATAAATAAATAAATAACCCCTATCTCATACCATACAAAAGAATTAGCTCAAAATGTGTTAAAGATTTGAGTGTAAGACCTGAAATTATACCATTCCCAGAAGATAAATAGACATGTAATCTCCTTGTCCTCAGTCATGGTGATTTTTTTAAATTTGACACCAAAAGCAAAGGTAATAAAGCAAAAACAAATAATTGGGACTATAACAAACTTATAAGCTTGTTCACAAGAAAGGAAAACAGCAAAATTAGAAGGCAACTTTCATATTGTTTTATCATTCATAGTCGCTAAGATAAGGAAACAAGCTAAATGTCTGTCAACCAATGAATGAATAAACAATGAAAAATTATGGAATGTGAGATAAAATGGAATGTTATTCAGCCTTAGAAAATAAAGATATCTTGTCATTTGTGATTACATGGATGGGTCTGGAGGACATTTGGCTAAGTGAATAAGTCTGACTGAGAAAGACAGTCACCATATGATTTCAGTCACATATGGAATCAGCCACATATGGAATCCCAAACACACTTGAATGCACAAAAACAAGAATCAGACCTATAAATACAGAAAACAAAATGATGTTCACCAGATCGGAGAGGGGTAGAATGATGGGCAAAATGGGTGAAGGAGAGTTGGGGATACTGTCTTCCAATTATGGAATGAACAAATCACAGGAATAAAAAAGGCACAACATAAGGACTGTAGTCAATGGTATTTAAATAATGGTGTATAGTGGCAGATGATGGCTATAGTTGTGATGGCAGTAGTATAACATATAAACTTATCAAAACACTATGTTGTATACCAAAACTAATGTAATATTGCATGTCATATATACTAATATATTCTTAATATTATTTGGAAAAAAAGTAAAAAAAAACGTATAAAGTAGTCAAGCCTAGTGCCTGGTACACAGTAAAACTCAATAAATTAAGGAGGTAGATTAATATGTATGTACATGGTCAACATACACAAATTTGTATAAATCAATCATTCAATAAATAAATACAAGTTACTCTTCTAACATTTGTCTTGATTATACAGTATTATTTACCACTCACTAGTGAAGCTAGTTAGGAATTTATATTTGGACCTGATTTTTACACCTCCTGGTTTCAGTCTAGGGAATTACATTTTTTTCAGACACCTTCTCCTTAAGTCCTAAATGTTGACTTTATTTAATATTTTACTAGTGAAATTAATTATTAGCTGGGTAATTCAAAGTTTTACTTAAGATGAGTACTGGGTGTAATACACAACTAATGAGTCATTGACCACTACACCAAAAACTAATGATGTAGTATATGTTGGCTAAGTGAATTTGAATTTTTAAAAAAGAAAATGTTATATACATCAGAAAAAAAAGATGTTGGGGCACCTGGGTGGCTCAGTATGTTAAGCCTCTGCCTTCGGCTCAGGTCATGATCTCAGGGTCCTGGGATCGAGTCCCGCATCGGGCTCTCTGCTCGGTGGAGAGCCTGCTTCCTCCTCTCTCTCTCTCTGCCTGCCTCTCTGCCTACTTGTGATCTCTCTCTGTCAAATAAATAAAATCTTTAAAAAAAAAAGATGTTAACTGGCGTTTATTATTAACTCTAGCATGCACATATGTGGTAAACATATTTTCAGAACTCAAATTTGAAAACTATTCTATCAATGAATTGCTGTACCAAGCAAATAGAACTTTCTTAGAGACTAACTTCTGTGTAGAAGGATTATTCAATCCTAAAATTATGAAAACAAACTCCTGTGGTTATGATTTAATATCAATAATGCTTTATCCTTTATATTGCAATGGCATTTATGTTTATAACATTACAAAATTATAAGTAATTGAAATATAATTACTCACACTTGGGAAATTATTTGAAAACAATATGTGGCATCTTCTGTCTTCTCACAGAAAATGTATACTGTCAGTCAGTTAAATAGTAGTAAAATAAACTGGTTTTCTCTAGAACTTGGTATCACTGTTTTCAGTCTACAGGAAGGATGACAGAAATAACTTTAACCCAAGCACACCCTTTTACACTGTGGAAAGACCATCACTCAACTAACTCAGAGTTCACACTTGTTAGCAAATACCCATTTGGACATTACTACCTAGTGGCCTCAAACAAATTAGCTAAATTGTTGGTGCCTTAGTTTCCTTATGTGTAAAATGAGATAAAATGAATACCTGCCCTATAGTCAAGAATACTATAGTGTACACTTAAAAGAAATTGCTAAGAAGTATGATCTCAACATAGATGTTCCTACCACAATCAAACAAATTGAACAATCACCACCACAATAACAAAAATAGCATCTGTTTCAAAGAGTTTAATATATTTGAATAAGTTAATATACATAGTATCATTAGAATAGTGACTGGCATATAATGTAAAATAAATAAACCAAATAAAATATTCCATAAAAAAACAGTGTATTTGTGAAAAACAATGCAAACTTCTTCACCTATGTTGGTTTATTCCTAAATTTGGTAATAATATCTTTGTTATTTTTAAACATTTTATTTATTATTTGACAGAGAGAAAGCAAAAGTAGGTGAACCAGCAGAGGAAGAAGGATAAGAAGGCTCCCCATTGAGCAGAGAGCCTTACATGGCGCTTGATCCCAGGACTCTGGGATCATGATCTGAGCCAAAGACATATGCTTAGCAGACTGAGACACCCAGATCCCTAATCTGGTAATAATTTCAATCATAATCCTTTATGTCCTTTGATGTAGGATCACTGAGGGCTTCTTTTCATGGGTTAAAAATTATTTCTCTGGCCAAATTCTGGTTGAATCATGAGCACAAACACATGAACATATTTTGAAGTTTGTACATTTTAACTACTTCAGTGCACAGCTAGTAGCACTGTAAGTGCATATGAGTGACAGAAACTCTTCCAATTTTACTAGTATTTACTAGTATCATGTACTCTATATAACATAATAAATGTAAGTTGACTAAGATTTGCCAGCGAAGAGTTCACATAAGTCCTTATTAGTATAAGCTATGGCAAATTGCATTTTGAGCATTTTACTTAAATAATTTTTCATTCTAAAATATTTTTGTCTCATTTTTTCTTGAGATAGAGTAAAAAATTCATCTTTGAAAAAATATGGATCTACAAAACATTTTGTTTTGTTTTGCTCCATTTTGTTTCCCATGCCTACAGTGCTTTAAATGGAATAAAAAATGTGTGTGTGGACTCTGAGAAACAAACTGAGGGTTTTGGGGGGGGTTGGAAAGGCCTGGTGGTGGGTATTAAGAAGGGCACATATTGCATGGAGCACTGGGTGTGGTGCATAAATAATGAATCTTGGAACACTGAAAAAATAGAATAAAATTTTTAAAAAATGTATGTGTCATTATGGTCCAACAAATTGAGGGGTGATATATACACTACTCAAATATTTTGGAAGTTAAAGAGTGTCCATATCTTATATACTTCATTTGACTACAGAAACAATATTTTAAGCTAATTTTCAAAAACTCTCCCCCAAATACTGCAAGATCCTTATTTTCTAGTCATGAAATGATCAAGCGTGTCAAAAAAAAAAGGAAGAAAGAAAGAAAGGAATAACCCCTTTTGAAACTACCTGATAATTCACAACTTGTCAGAGCTAATTGGTGTAGGGGTGGGCCAGGCCAGCTAGATGGAGACAGCCAATCAGTGGGGCATGCATATATTTACTGAGGTGAGTTGCAATCCCATTGGCCACCTGTGTGTGGGCCGGGCTCAACCACCTCTATAAAGGCTGGTCTGTGAGACTGTGG
Source organism: Meles meles (assembly GCF_922984935.1). Classification (NCBI taxonomy): domain Eukaryota; kingdom Metazoa; phylum Chordata; class Mammalia; order Carnivora; family Mustelidae; genus Meles; species Meles meles. The sequence goes on from NC_060068.1 coordinate 14,971,185, forward strand.
GGAGTAGTAGCAGGAGGAGTTAGGGTAGCCGGTAGCAGGAGCCATTGGGAGCCGTTAGGGTAGTGGTAGTGTCAGGATTGTGAAGAGTGACAGTGCCCTTTTCATCGTCAGGAGCAGCATTGCTGGGAGCCTCGCCGCCCCAAGCAGTGGCGCTGCCAGGAGTGGCCTTGTTCTGGGGAGCGGCCTCACCACCCCAAGCAGTGGCGCTGACGCGAGCGGCCTCGCCACCGCAAGCAGTGGCACCGCCAGGAGTAGCCTCATCAGGAGCCAGCGGTGCAGCCTCATCAGGAGCAGCATTGCTGGGAGCCTCATCTGCAGCGGTGCCGCATGAGTGGCCTCGCTGCCCAAGCAGTGGCGCTGTCACTAGATGGCTGGGAAGTGGCCTCATCTGCAGCGGCCTCACCATCCCGAGCAGCGGTGCCTTCGGGAGCGGACTCATCTGCAGCAGTGCCACCATGAGCGGCTTTGCCACCCGAGCAGTGGCGCTGTCACTAGATGGCCAGGGAGCGGCCTCATCTGCAGCAGCCTCGCCACCCCAAGCAGCGGCACTGCCGGGAGCGGCCTCATCAGGAGTGGCCTGTGGTACAGTGAGGGTGAGGCAGGGAGCCTCCAGGAGGGACCTCAGGGCAAGGAGCCTGTGGCCCCAGCAAGGCTCAGGCACCTATGGTCAGTTTGATTTCTCATGCATGGGGCTTGGGCACCTACCGGTCAGTTTGATTTCTAATGCATGGGGCTCAGACACCTACCAGTCAGTTTCGTTTCTGATGCATGGCACGAAATAAAGCTTTGCTTGATTTTCGCTTTGTGTCAGTCTTGTTCCTTTGATCAAGGACCCTAACATTGGAGGCTCATCCAGGATCAAATGACGGGAACTGAGCCAGCATCGGAATTTCTGGAAAAAGCCTCTATTGATCTTGTCTGTCTGTCTGGTTGTGGAACTCCAGGGTATAGCCCACCGGGGAGAAGCTGGATGCAGCCATGCTCTCCAGGGCTGGAGTGGATGCAGGAATGCCCCATCCCTGTGCTGGTAAATCAACAGAGGGTTCAAGTCCCCCTGAGCGGTCAGGGTTTTGAGTCCCCCTAGACAGTTGAGGGATTCGAGTCCCCCTAGACATACGGGGGTTCAATTCCCCTAGATGGTCAGGGGGTAAAGAAATCCACCACCAGTGGCAGGTTCGGTAAGAATCATTGGGCCTGCAGTTGTCTTTGCCTGGTTCTTTTGTTGCCTGTTTTGTGGTTTGTTGTGTTTGCAGGCGACCAAGAAAGTCCCCACCAGCAGCAGGCTCTGAATGGGGATCGCCCAACCTGTGGTTGGCTCTGCCTTGATTTTATTGTCTGTTGTGTTGTTTGTTGTATTTGGAGAAATGGGACAAGCAGGGAGTAAGGGACCAGTGACACGACTAGGTCTTGCTTTCAAACATTTCAAGGATTTACAAGGTAAAGTCACTCAGTCAGATGATAAGGTTTACCCGGGAAAACTAAAAACACTCTGTCAATTAGAGTGGCCCACTTTCTACACAGGGTGGCAGCCAGAAGGAACATTTGCCTTGACTCAGATCTATTCTACCCTGAGTGAGGTCTTCTATCTATATCAAGACCAGGGGAGTCAAGATGGCGGGGAAGTAGGAGGAGGCACCATTTCAACCTGTACCCTAAAGTGAGATGATTACCTACCAAAGAACTCCGACCACCCATGAAATCAGCCTGAGATGAGAATTATACATGTCTGGATCTCTACAGGAGCAGAAGACACCAGTGGGAGGTAAAGCAGACTGGGAACATCGGACTGATATTGGAAGATAAACAAAAGGGGGAGGGAGCCACCAGAGGTGACCAATTGGAAAGTAATACCCCAATACGAGAGTGCCCTGCATCTGGGGACCAGCATTAACTTGGAGTATGGTTGAAAGCACTCAAAAAACAAAGAGCAGAGGATTGCGGGGGAGGGAAATAGTGGGAATCTGGGCTGTTAGGGACAGGGACTAAAGTCCCCGGACCCAGGAGAGCCTCCCCTGGTGCTGAGCCAGAGAGAGTGCAGCAGAGAAATCAGGTCTCCGTCCCTGAGCCGCCAGTGTGCCTGAAGGCCAGCATACCTGAGAACGAGTGGGGCCCAGCTCCCATGAGGGGCTGGGAGCCTGGCCAGATGGCAATCCTGAAATGCATGCGTCCCACACCCTCCCTTGGGAGAGGTGCTCATAGGCATTAGCCTGGAGCCCTGGAATCTGGAAAAACCAGACATTCCCAGCCCGGGGCATTGGGAAAATCTCAGTGTGTAATTTCTGCTTGGAACCTCTCTGGCGGTCTGGAGCTGCCTAGACAGCCGCCGCTGCCCTGGTATTGGGTACAACGAGGAGCTCCTGCATCCCCAGGGACAGTGACTCAGAACCGACTCTGCCAGCAGCTTGGCAGAGCATTCTGAGGCTTCTCTCTGAGAGGGAGGTCTGGGTGCAGTTTGCTCTCCTCTAAAACTCCAAAAACCATCAAAAGCTGTCAAGGCGAGAGAAAACAGATGAAAGAATATAAAAACCCCCAGAGAACAAAAGCCTGAAAAAAACAGTTTCCACAGAGCCCACCCCCTTGAGGGGAGTGGGAGGACCTAACTCAGGGAACATCATTGTCTGAAAACCCACTTGGCAGGCCCCTCCCCCAAAAAACCAACCAGGAAGGAAGAAAAAAAAAAGAAGACGACAAGAGAACAACCACCACTACTTCATAAATACAACTTTTATTTTTAACTCTTTACCACTCTTCTGGTTCTTTTTTTTTAATACATACAGATAATTTTTTAACCGATTTACCATCACACTGAGATGTCCAGTACATTAATTTCCTTAATAACCTTCTAACCTGAACTTTTTGATACATACACCCATGTTTCTTTTTTTGCTTTTCTAATTTTTTTTAAATTCTTTTTTAATTTTAACTTAGTTTAGTCTAGTTTATTCTTTTTTAATTTTTATTTTCTACTATACATATAGAGTTAATCTTCAAGGTAATCCCCTTTCCCCAATCAATGCTACCCCTATAGGCAAACCAGTTTCTAATCCCCATATAACTTAGGAAAGTTGAGTCCCTTAACAAAAACATCAAGATACATCCAGGAAGAATCAAAATAAACTTCCTTGCCCACACTGAGAATTTATAACCACTCTCCCAATTTTTCCTTCTGCCAGTGTTTCTGTGAATTTGTGTTTGTCCTGATAATATATAAATCTTATACTTGGAGTTCATTCTGATGAGGTTCTTCCCTTTTTTTGCATATATCTATTATATATATATATATATATATATATATATATATATATATATATATTCTCTTGTCATATACTTTTATCAGTCTTTTTGTTTGTCTGTTTTTGTTTGTATACTTCATAAATCTTACCTTGGGGTCCATTTGGGCTGAGCCTTCTCTTTTATCTTCCCTTTTTTTCCTATCTCTCTCTCTCTCTCTCTTTTTCCGTTTTTCTTTTCCTTTTTTTTCTTTCTTCTTCTCTATTTCTTTTTCTTTTCTTTTTTCTCTCATTTGGGTGGGGAATCCTGATTGCACAGAAGTGTTCCAGGGTGCACCTTGACTGCACCACAATTGATAAATCCAGCTGCATCTGTTCAGTCATCTCTTACCAAAATGACTAGGAGGAGGAATACCCAACAGAAGAAAAATACAGAGGATGGACATTCGGGAACAGAGCTAATGTCTATCGACATAGACAATATGTCAAAAAAGGAATTCAGACTAACAATTATCCAGGCAATAGCTAAGTTGGAGAAAGCCATGGATGACCAAACAGAATTGATTAGGGCAGAACTGAAAGCTACCAGGGATGATGTTCACAATATTAGGGCAGAACTGAAAGCCACCAGGGATGATTTTCAAAATGCTCTCAATGAGTTCCAATCTAATATAAATTCTCTAAAAGCTAGGGTAACTGAGACAGAAGATAGAATTAATGATTTGGAGGAAAAACAGATAGAGAGAAAGGATGAGGAGGAAGCCTGGAACAAACAGCTCAGAAGCCATGAAAACAGAATCAGGGAAATAAATGATGCCATGAAATGTTCCAAGGTCAGAATTATTGGGATCCCTGAAGGGGAGGAAAAAGAAAGAAGTCTAGAAGATATAGTGGAAGAAGTTGTCTATGAAAATTTTCCCAATCTCATGAATGGAATCAACGTTCACGTACTAGAGGCAGAGAGATTTCCTCCCAAGATTTTAGATTCTCGAAAGTGCTCATGACACCTTATAGTTAAAATGGGAATTATGTTTCAAGAGAGACCCTCTTAAAAGCAGCTAGGACAAAGAAGCTTCTTACATACAGAGGAAAGCCCATTAGAATAATGTCAGACCTGTCCACAGAGACCTGGCAAGCCAGGAAAGGTTGGCAATATATATTCAGAGTACTATATCGAGACCAAATACCATACATAGTGGCCTGGTGATATATGATAGAAGAGCCATCGTCATGGCTCAAGTCCCACCTTCCCCCTTCTAATGAAACCATCTCTCTCCCTCTAAGACAGGTCAGAGCACCAAAACCATAACAGACAGATGAGTTGGAGCCAGGGAAAAAGACCGTCCTACCTCCAACGGATGTGGAGGATGTGGAATTTCTCCCCTTTATCTGTCCCCTAAATCTGACTCTCAGTCCCGAGATGCCTTTACCAGTCCATCTCATACGCGGTGGGGTCTACCTATGGGACCACCAAGCAGAGAGACCACTCTGATCCTTCCCCTTTCCTCTATCCCCCTCATCCTCCCTTTACCTCACCAGTACTGTCTGCACCAATGCTGCCTCTCTGTGAGGTTGCTCTACCGGATGGGAGAGGTCACCCCCACCTAAGCTATATCCCTTTCTCCTCTTCTGACATCTATAACTGGAAGACCCAACACAAATCCTTTTCTGTCTACCCTCAGGATTTAATTAGTCTCTTGGAGACTGTTTTTCTTACCCACCAACCTATCTGCATGGATATTCAACAGCTCCTTATGTCTCTCTTTAACGAAGAAGAGAGGGATCACATCATGAGAGAAACCCATAAGGTGATAAGTGAGAGACTTGGCAGGGACCTCGATCCCCACCGAATGGAAGACTACTGCCCAAGGGAACCCCCTCACTGGGATTCAAATTCCAATGAAGGCAAGGAGAGCTTATGTTTCTACCACCAGGCTCTACTGGGAGGCCTCTGTGCAGCTGCAAGGAGACCCATAAATTTATCCAAAATTAGTATGGTAATTCATGGTAAGAATGTGTCTCCAGGAGCTTTCCTAGAAAAGCTAATTGAAGCCTATAAAATGTATGGCCCAATCGACCCTGAGGCACCCGAAAATCAGAGGGCAATGAATCTTGCATTTGTTAGTCAGTCAGCCCCAGATATAAGGAGGAAACTTCAGAAAATCGAAGGATTTGAAGGGAAGAATCTGACTGAGTTAGTGGGAATAGCATTAAAGGTGTTTAACAACAGGGATGCACAAGAGGATGAAAAACAGACAAAAAAACTGGTTAAGGTTTTGGCATTACATGAGGTGAGGAGGAAACAGGTTGGGGATAGTAAATGGAAGGAAAATCCTAAGCGCAGAGAAGGTAGGTGGGAAGACTTAGATTCAGATCAGTGTACTTACTGTAAGGGAAAAGGACATTGGGCCAGGCAGTGCCCCAAAAGGAAGACAGCAATGCTCGCCACCAGAGATATGAGGGGCCATGGTTCAGAGCCCCTCCCCAAACCTCAGGTAAAAATTGAAGTGGAGGGGAAATCAGTTGATTTTTTTGGTGGACACAGGAGCCCAATTTTCATCATTACTTAAACCTATGGGAAAACTATCTGGAGAAGAAGTCTGGGTACAAGGAGCAAATGGCACAGAGAGACATAAATGGACAACAGAAAGGACTTTAATTTGGCCTCAGGAGTAGTTAAACATCGATTTTTGATCCTCCCTAATGCCCCATATAACTTGATGGGAAGAGATCTCCGCCATAAGTTAAGAGCTGGCATTCAGTTATTGGAAGGAGACATGACTGTAACCTTGAGACAACTCACTGTACAGGTGCTTATGGCAGCAGTAGATGAATACCTCCTTTACAAGCCAGTCTCAAATCCAGAAGAGACGGAAGAGGGGAGCCTTCCCCAAATCCTACAGGTCGAGTTTCCTGAGGTCTGGGCAGAAGGGAAGCCCCCTGGCTTGGCCAAGGAACAACCTCCAGTGGAGGTACAATTAAAGGCGATGGCTATGGCTATTCACATTCAGCAGTACCCCCCTTCCCCGGGAAGCAAAGGAAGGGATCAGAAAACACATTAACTGCCTCCGAGGAGATGGGATCCTAGTTCCTTGCAAATCTCCATGGAACACACCTTTGCTGCCCATCAAAAAGACCAAGACTGGGGAGTACCGACCTGTTCAGGACTTGTGGAAAATTAATAAATGGGTTGAAGATATCCACCCAACAGTGCCTAACCCCTATACCCTACTCTCCCTCCTGGGCCACAAAAGAACTTTGTATACCGTCTTAGATCTCAAGGATGCATTTTTCTGCATATCTTTAGCAAAGGAATCTCAGCACCTTTTTGCTTTTGAGTGGTCCAACCCACAGAAAGGGTTTCAAGGCCAACTCACCTGGACAAGACTTCCCCAAGGATTCAAGAATTCACCCACCATTTTTGATGAGGCCCTACACGAGGATTTGCGTGAGTACAGAACCTCCAACCCAGGAGTCACTCTTTTACAGTATGTTGATGACTTGCTGATAGCCGCTGAGAACTATGAGTCTCATAGTTCTTGCAGGGGACAAGAGCTCTCTTACAGACTCTGTAGGAAAAAGGGTATCGGGTGTCAGCAAAGAAATCACATCTCTGTCAGAGCCATGCCACTTATCTAGGCTTTGATCTTCACGAGGGAGTGCGTTCACTGAGTCCAGGAAACAGGTGATCACCCAATACCCTCGCGCCACTACGCCCCAGCAAGTGAGGGGTTTTCTTGGGACAGTGGGCTACTGTAGGCTGTGGATACCGTGGTTTGCAGAGATTGCCCGACCTCTCTACGAACTGGCAAAAGGGGGGCTCACTATGATAGAGTGGACAGCTGAGGCTGAAGGAGCATTTCAGGAATTACAAGCAGCCTTACTGCGTGCCCCAGCATTGGCCATCCCGGATGTTACCAAGCCTTCCACTTGTATGTGAATGAAAAAGCAGGAGTGGACAAAGGAGCTTTAACTCAAACCCTGGAGCATTGACAAAGGCCAGTAGATTATCTTAGCAAGAAACTAGATCCAGTAGCAGCTGGGTTCCCCCCTTGCCTCCACATAATTGCTGTCATGGCCCTCCTGGTCAAGGACACAAGTAAATTGACTTTGGGTCAAAATCTCATCTTGACCACCACACACGCTATCGAGGGCCTTCTCTGGACTCCACCAGGCCGATGGATGACAAATGCACGAGTGATGGGGTATCAGGCCCTCCTCCTCAATGAACCAAGAGTGACCTTCCGGCCCCCAGCGGTGCTAAATCCAGCCACGCTGCTGCCAGAGGAGCTGGCTGACCACCCACATGACTGTGGGGAGGTCCTAACCCAAGTTTCAGGAATAAGCCTGGATCTCAGAGACATTCCCCTCCTAGATGCTGAGATGACTCTGTTCACAGATGGGAGTAGCTACGTAATCAATGGAAAGAGGTATGCGGGGGCTGCAGTAGTTTCTCCTGAGCAGAAACTCTGGACAGCAGCCCTGCCACATGGAACTTCGGCACAAAAAGTGGAACTGATTGCACTCACTAAGGCATTGCAGATGGCCAAAGGTAAAACCGCCAACATGTATATGGACAGCAGGTATGCCTTTGCTACTCTCCATATACATGGTGCTATTTATAAAGAAAGGGGCCTATTAACAGCAGAAGGAAAATGAATTAAAAACAGAGGAGAAATATTGGCTCTCCTCCAGGCTATTTGGGACCCAAAAGACGTGGCCGTTATGCATTGCCCGGGACACCAAAAGAGGACTGATCTGATTTCAAAAGGAAACCAATTAGCAGATCAAGCCGCAAAGCAAGCAGCCCAAGAAACAGTGCAAGAACTGGTTACACTCCCAGTTCCAGCCCTACCAGAAAAACCGAACTATTCAGAAGAAGATTTAAAGTATTTACAGAAATGGGTTAAATTGGACTATGAAGAGGACTGGGCTAAGACTGAAGCAGGAAAAATAATTCTTCCTCGAAGACTAGGCAAAAAGTTAGTAGACCAGATGCATCAGGGTACTCATTTGGGGATACACAAACTCAAGGAGCTTATAGGCAAGCAGTTCCAGGTTTCTAAATTAGGGCGTATGGTTCAGGATGTAGTTGATAGATGTGCTCAATGACAGGCAGTTAATGTGGGAAGAACTAAAATGGGAAGAGGGAAAGGAGAAAGAGGTAAGGAACCAGGAATTTATTGGGAAATAGATTTTACAGAAATGAAACCTGGAAAATATGAGCACAAGTACATGTTAGTTTTTGTAGATACCTTTTCAGGCTGGGTAGAGGCTTTTCCCACCAAACATGAGACGGCAGGAGTGGTAGCCAAAAAGCTACTAGAAGAAATAATTCCTAGGTTTGGGCTGCCTCTCACAATCAGGTCAGACAATGGCCCTGCATTTGTGAGTTCAGTCTCACAGGCATTGGCCAAGGCCATGGGCACTAATTGGAAACTATATTGTGCCTACTGGCCCCAGAGTTCCGGGCAAGTGGAGAGAATGAACCGGACTCTTAAAGAGACCTTGACAAAACTAATTCTGGAGATTGGCGCCCTCCTCAGGGCACGATGTACACCCTATTTAAGCAAGGTGTCCCCATTTGAAATAATGTTTGGGAGACCCCCCCCAATCTTCAACTACAAGAAGTTGCCCTAGCAGAAATGACTGACCAATCTGTACTGCAGTCACTGCAGGCATTACAGTCTATCTTAAAAAAAGCCCACTCAGGGATCCTGACTGCCCGCACTGGGATGGAGGCCGAGGTGGAACCACATCCTTATCAACCCGGGGACTTGGTTTGGATACATCGCTATCAAGTGGGAAACTTGGAGTCTTTCTGGAAGGGACCATTTACTGTTATCTTGACCACCCCCACAGCAGTAAATGTAGAAGGCATTAGGGCCTGGATTCATGCGGGTCAGGTCAAACGAACTGAGGACGAGAACACCCCCCAGAGACAGAAGCTGCAGCCGACAGACCCTGTTGACCATGGACTAAAGCTAAGGCTAAAAAACCCTGAGTTTATTTTTGCTCCTATTGTTACCTGTTGAAAGGTCAAGGATTTGACTAATTTCCAAAGAAAAGGGGGGGATATAGGGGTGGGCCAGGCCAGCTAGATGAAGACGATCAATCAGTGGGGCATGCATATATTTACTGAGGTGAGTTGCAATCCCATTGGCCACCTGTGTGTGGGTCGGGCTCAACCACCTCTATAAAGGCTGGTCTGTGAGACTGCACGGGGGAGTAGTAGCAGGAGGAGTTAGGGTAGCTGGTAGCAGGAACCATTGGGAGCCGTTAGGGTAGTGGTAGTGTCGGGGTTGTGGAGAATGACAGCGCCCTTTTCATCATCGGGAGCAGCATTGCTGGGAGCCTCGCCACCCCAAGCAGTGGCGCCACCGGGAGCAGCCTCATCTGGAGCGGCATTGCTGGGAACCTCATCTGCAGCGGTGCCGCCACGAGTGGCCTTGCTGCCCGAGCAGCGGCGCTGTCACTAGAAGTCCTGGGAGCTGCCTCATCTGCAGCGGCCTTGCCACCCCAAGCAGCAGCGCCGCCGGGAGCGGACTCGTCAGGAGTGGCCTGTGGTACAGTGAGGGTGAGGCAGGGAGCCTCCAGGAGGGACCCCAGGGCAAGGAGGCGGTGGCCCCCAGCAAGGCTCAGCACCTACCGGTCAGTTTCATTTCTGATGCATGGCGTGAAATAAAACTTTGCTTGATTTTTGCTTTGTGTCATTCTCATTCCTTTCATCCCTAACAATTGGAAATGGGTAAACATGCAACCAAATTTGTGGTTTTATGGAATATATTCAACAAGGCTCAGCTTACACCCCAAAAGCCCATAATTCCACTTGGAAAAGTCCATTCCACTTAGATCAACACTATTCAGCTCATCTTCCTACTCTCCTGGTCTTCAACCAAGTGTTGCTCTTCTCCAATAGATTCCCAGTGATTTAACTTTTCTACAATCCAAATCTGGTCATTTTGTTATCATTTGTAAATGTCTTGGTCATGAAAGGACAAGAAACGAAGGTATAAGGTGAACCAGGAAGGAGGTGCTATTGGGACATTTCTCTCCTGTTTGGTCAACCACCTGAACTTTGCTTATAGTGCTCCTTTATTGTGGCATCATGTCGTCGCTCCTTGAGCAAGAGCCCTGGTCCCAGCCTCCTGTACTCATATGAAGGTAGCATCTGGTCACCATTCAACACTGAGATCGAGGGTCTCCTTCCAGCTTCTTTGTTTGGCTGAATTCACATGTCATAGGTAGAACAGGTATGTCCTTATGAGCTATGCCTTTTCTACATGAGCCTCAAAATAATTTGTGTATTTTACTACAACTATTTTCACAAACTACACTTATAGACCAAATCCCTTAGGGATAGTAGACATTTGTTATTTATATGTTAAATTCAGTTTGCTATTAGTTATTTGTTTATTTTATCATAAGATGTGCTTTTTGAATAAATGAAAGATTTGTTGTTTGATGGTCTTCCTCTGCTTGTTTGTATAAATGACATACTTCAAATCTCAGCTGGTATTACTTTATGCTGGAAAGCTGCCCTAAGCCTGGCTTCTTGGGATTAATATTTTTCACACAGTACATTCTACCACAATGTACTAATGATTTCAGAGAGATAACAGCCACTGAATGTCTTCAGTTTTGAAACCTAAGGAATGAAATCGATCTAATTAAACAGCACAACAACTGGATTGATGCAGTAATGATCAGCCATGTTAATTTTTGAATGATTTTCAAGATTTTCCACTTAAAATGACACTATGCATCAAGGACAAATTTTTAACATAGCCAAAAGTTTGATACTTTATATTTTATTCCCAAGTAATTTCAAATTTGTAGAAAATTAGTATGAATAGTAAAAGTAGTATTAATATTAATAATAGTACAATAAAGAATTAATATACCTTTTTCCTAGATTCAAGTATTAGCATTACACCCCATTTGATTTATCACTTCTCTCTCCATCTGTCTGTCTCATATCACCTTATGACCCTTGTTTCTGAATATCTTGATATGTATTTCATACAAATATGAGTATTTTCCCACAGAATCACAGTGCAGTTGTAAATTTCAGAAAAATATAACATGGGTACAATGCAATTGTACAAATATTTTGAATACAGAAGTGTAAAAATGAAGAGCTTTTCAGTATAAGGAAACAATTCCTCTGAAAGGGATGAATAGGTGTTGACATATGGTATGAGAACCTGAAGAATAACGTTGGCATAAGATCCTAAAGTTCTAATTTGTAGCATGAAGGAAAAGAAACAGTACAAATATTTCCTACTTTATACTTTCATGTAAGACAGATCCCACATTCAACATTTTTTTTAGAGCCCTTGTTACATCCTTATTCCTAAGACTATAAATTAAAGGATTTAGAACAGGAGTGAGTATAGTGTAAAAGACAGATACAATCATGTCCTTCTTTGGGGTGTGATAGGAGGTGGGAAGCATGTAGGTATAGACAGCAGCACCATAGAAGAGGATGACTACCATCATGTGGGAAGAACAAGTGGCAAAGGCCTTCTTCCATCCCTCTGCTGAGTTCATCCTGTGGATGGTGAAGAGGATGAAAGAATAGGAGCTTGAAATGATTGTCACAGGGATGAGGAGCATGAGAACACAGCACAGGTACATGAGGGTCTCATAGAGGGAAGTGTCTGAGCAGGAAAGCTTCATTACAGCAGGGACCTCACAGAAGAAATGATGGATCTCCCGGGATCTACAGAAGGGGAAGGTCATGCTGACGGATGTGAGCATAAATCCATCCACAGATCCTAGAAACCAGGAAGAAGACACCAAGAGGAGACACACCCTATAGTTCATGAGGATAGGATAACGGAGTGGATGGCAGATGGCCATATAGCGGTCATAGGCCATGGCAGCTAGAAGGAAAAATTCTGAACCTCCTAGTGTCAAATAAAGAAACATTTGCATCCCGCATTCAGGGGCTGAGATCTTATTCACTCCTATGACCTGGTCCATGAGCATCTTGGGCACAGTGACAGAAATGTACATCACATCCATGAGAGACAATTGGGTGATAAAAAAGTACATGGGGTTGTGCAGGTGAACATCACACTGTATCAGAAGAATCAGGATGGTATTTCCAGACAAGGCCATTAGGAAAACCACAAAAATGACCACACAAAGAAGAGTTGGGTGGTTGGATTGACTGAAGAGTCCCACTAGTTCAAAATCTAATCGTCCAGTATGGTTGGCCACCCAAGTGGTATTCTCCATTGGATTTTACCTGAATCACCAAGGAGAACTGTAGAGTTAATAGATCACTCATGGCATATGACAACCTGAAATAAAATTTTAGTGAGCTTGTGTGTGTGTCTGTGTGCATGTTTACACACAGGAACCCAGGGTACTAATAAAGAGAAATTCCAAGGACTTGCAAATTGTAGGAGTATAAATTACCTGTAATTGAACAAATTTAATAGAAATTTAGGAATTCACAAATCAAAAATACAGTACCTTAGGGGAACCTGAGTGACTTAGTTGGTTAAGTCCCCAACTTTTGACCAAGTTTTTTTTTTTTTTAATATTTTATTTATTTGACAGACAGAGATCACAAGCAAGCAGAGAGGCAGGCAGAGAGAGAGGGAGCAGGCTTCCTGCTGAGCAGAGAGCCTGATGCGGGGCTCGATCCCAGGACCCTGAGATCATGACCTGAGCCGAAGGCAGAGGCTTTAACCCACTGAGCCACCCAGGTGCCCCTTGACCAAGTTTTGATCTCAGGGTCAGAGTTTGAGAACTGCTCCACTAGACTCAATACCAAGCAGGGAGACTTCTTGAGATTCTCTTTCTCCCTCTCCCTTTGCCCTGTCTCCTGTTATCTTTCTCTCTCTGTAAAACAAAAACAAAAACAAAAAGCAAAACCAAAAAAATACATCTTTTAAAAAAATATTCATGCCTTAATAATTCCACTACTGCTTATGCATTTCCCCAAATAAAGCAAAAACACTAATATATGGACATATATGTTTATTTTAATTTTTACCAGATCTTCATATGACCTTTTTTAACATTTTTATTCAAATTCCAGTTAGTTTTTATACAGTGTAATTTTGGTTTCAGGTGCCACATACAATGCAATATTGGTTTCAGGTACACAATATAGTGATTCAACACTTCCATACAACACTTGGTGCATACCACAACATCTGCATTCTTTAATCTCCATCACCTATTTAATCCATCCCCTTCCCACTTCCCTTTGGTAACCATCAGTTTATTCTCTATAGTTGCCTCTCTCTTTCCCCCCCTTTACTTATTTGTTTTGTTTATTAAATTCAACATATAAGTGAGATCATCTGACATTTGTTTTTCTCTGATTAACTTAGTTTGCATAACTTATTCTCTAGCTCCATCCATAACAATGCAAATGGCAAGATTTCATTCATTCATATATTTATATATGTACCCCTATTCTTATGCTATTCTTATTCACAATAGTTAAGATATGGAAACAATCTTTCCATATGGAATCTAACTGTCCATTAATAGATGAATCTTTAAGGAAGGAGTGGTATGTATGTGTGTGTTTGTATATTCCGTGCAGACAATGGACCATTATGCAGCCATAAAATCCATAACATTGTGCCCTTTGTAACAACATGGATGGGCCCACATGGTATTATATTAAGTGAAGTAAGTCAGACTGAGAAAGACAAATGCCACATAAACTCAGTTCTGTATGTGGAATGTAAAAACAGAAATGAATGAATAAGCAAAAAGCTAACCATATGTGTAAATACAGAGAAGAAACTGATGGTTGCTAGGGAAGAAAGTGATGGAGCAGTGACAAAATGGGTGAAGAAGAATGTGAGATACTGTCTTCCAGTTATGGAATAAATAAGTCACAGGAATAAAAGGCTCAGCATAAGGAATATAGCCCATTAATTGTATATTTTGTTTTATTTTTTGTATTTTTTCCTTCATTTTTATTTTATTATTTCTTTAAATTTGAGTATAGTTTACAATGTTCCATTAACAAGTTTATACACTATGCTATATTCATCATAAATACAGCTACCATCTATCCCATTGCATTTTTATTAAAATATTGACTGTATTCCTGTGCCTTATCATTCTATAATTAGGGGCCTGTACCTCCTTCTCCCCTTCACCCATTTTGACCCACTCTCCATCACCCTGATAATGTCTCATGACAGATGGTAAGTACACTTGTTGTGAACATAATAACTTAACCTTGTGAATCACTATGTTGTAAATATAAAGCTGATGGAACACTGTGTGACGATTATATTCAAATAAAAATATTTTTAAAAGGATATTGGTAGGGGGAGGGAAGCAAGATGGCAGAAGATTAGAGGATCTCATTTCATCTGGTCCCTTGAATTTAGCTGGATAACATTCCAACCATTCTGAACACCTATGATTTCAACCATAGATGTTTAAGAAAATAATTTTTGGATTCTACAAATAGTAAAAAGACCACTTTTTATAAGTTAGGAGGTATGGAGAAGTGAATTTGATGGGATAGTTGGATGACAAATGGTGGGGAGTGGGATCTTCCATGAGGGAGCTACCAGAAAGTGATATAGCCTGAGTGCAAAATCAGAACTTTTAGAAGTCTGCCCCAGTAAAAGACATCCCTGCCTGAAAGATGTTCATGTGGCAAAGCAGGGAAGAATCCTAGGTGGGAGGCTGTGGTTTCAGGAAATCCAGGGTTACAGAAAGAATAAGAGTTCCTGAATCAGCAGAGTTTCCAAGCATTTGAGCAGGAAACAGTCTATGGTCAGTGAGCCTGGGAAGGGGGTTCTCATATCCATTTGCCCTAAACAACAAACTGAGGCACCACTGGATGACTACTCTCCATGTGGGGGCCCAAAAAAGGACAGAAACATGGTGACCTTCCACTTTCCCCAGGAGGACTGGTGCAGAAATGCACCACAGAAGTCTGAACTTTAGCACACAGAAAAGTGAGGACTGCTTATCCCTGAGGATTTACTGGGAAGATGGGGCTGCCATATTTCAGCTTCAGGGATGGAGATCAGCCTGACTATTTTTACTTTCATCCTCTAAAGAGGCACAAAAGCCTTAGGGAACAAAAGCCCCAAGCAGCAACTAATGGACAGGAGAGGAGAATTTGATATATCACTGATTCCATAAAATGAAACAATATTGGAATTATTGGAGTCTCAGGGAAAGAAGAAAGAGAGAGAAGGACAGAAGGTGTACTTGAGCAAATCATAGTTGAGAACTTTCTTAATCTGGGGAGGGAAACAGGGATTTATTTCCAAAAGGTAAAAGGAACACCCCCTAAAATAAATAAAAATAGGTCAATACCCTGAAATATAATAGTTAAGCTTGCAAATTTCAGAGATAAGGAGAAAATCAATATTCAATAAATGGTTCTGGTAAATATGGACAATCACATGGAGAAGAATGAAACCGGATGATTTTCTTACATCATACACAAAGATAAACTTAAAATGGATGAAAGACCTAATGTGAGACAGGAATCCATCAAAATCCTAGAGGAGAACACAGGCAGCAATCACTTTGACCCCAGCTGCAGCAACTTCTTCCTAGACACATCTCCAAAGGCAAGGGAAACAAAAGCAAAAAGGAACTTCATTTTTTGGGACTTCATCAAGCTAAAAACTTCTGCACCACAAAGAAAACTAAAAGGCACCAAATGGAATGGGAGAAGATATTTGCCAATAACATATCATATAAAAGGCTAATTTCCAAGATCCATAAAGAACTGCTCAAACTCAACACCCCAAAACTATAATCCAGTCAAGAAATGGGCAGAATGCATGAAAGACATTTCTCCCAAGAAGACAAACAAATGGCCAACAGACACATGAAAAAAAAATGCTACACATCACAAGCCATCAGGGAAATGCAAGTGAAAACCACAATAGATACCACCTCACACCAGTCAGGATGGCTAAAATTAATAACTCGGGAAACACTGATGTTGGGGAGGAAGCAGAGAAAGACGAATCATCATAACTTGTTGATGGGAATCCAAATTGGTGCAGCCCCTCTGGAGAACAGTGTGGAGGTTCTTTAAAAAGTTAAAAATAGGGCTACACTATTGCACTACTATGTATTTACCCCAAATATACAAATGTAGTAATCCAAAGGGGCACCTGTACCCCAATGTTCATAGCAGCAATGCCCATAATAGCTAAAAAGTAGAAAGAGCTGAGATGTACATCAACAGATGAATGGATAAAGTACATGTGTTTCATATATACAATGAAATTTAGTCACACATCAGAAAGGATGAATACTTACCACTTACATTGACATAGATGGAACTGGAGGATATTATGCTGAGTAAAATAAGTCAATCAGAGAAAGACAGATTATCCTATGGTTTCACTCATATGAGCAATGTAAGAAACAGCACAGAGGATCATAGGAAAAGGGAGGGAAAAGTGAATGGGAACTCACTAGAGAGGGAGAGAGACAAACCATGAGAAAATCTTAGCTATTGGAAACAAACTGAGGGTTGCTGGAGGAGTGGTGAATGGGGGATGGAGTAATTGGGTTATGGACCTTATTGAGGGCATGTGATGTGATTATAACTGGGTGTTATATGCAACTGATAAGTTATTAAACATCTGAAACTAATGATGTACTATATGTCGACTAATTGAATTTAAATTAAAAAGGGATATGGGTAACATAAAAGATTTCCACAGTTCAGGGTTTTGAGAATTCCTGATTACAGTGTTGTTTATCAATGAATATAGAATATTCCGCAATCACTGCCCTTTGAAAACACAAAAAGTGAATCATTAAAAAAAGAATAAAACCCCTTATTTCTAGAGGTAATATATATGTATGTCAAAATTTTAATCAACCTCCCTGGTGTAAGGATCCAACTGGATCTTAAAAACTGTTGGAGATATAGTCCATATATGAAAGGTTTAGAAAGTAACAAACATAATTTGGGGAATAATCATACCAAAAGTTCAAATCTCCTTTGTGATGCTCTGTGTTTATGTGGAGTAAGTAAGCCATGCATCCACATGGAACCAATGAGTTCCTCACCAATATTCAGCCTCTTAGATATCCTAGGACATCAATTTAGGAACTCATACTTTGAATCTGGACTATGATTCTGGGCCCAGCTTATCCTCTATCCACCAACTTTTTTGTCCACTTTGCATAACAAGTGGATAGTAAAGTTAGATCTCAAGTATGTTCAGGATTAAATTATGTAAAATAATTAAAGTTACAGATGAGTAAGTACATATATTGCTAAAGAGTTAAGGTCTATAATAATTTTTGTACAGATTCTGTGTAAGAGATGGCTGTTACCATTTTTGTTTTATGATACAAGATGAATTACTCCTGTTTGCCAGTTTTAGCATCTTTTCATACACATAAGGATTTAGATTTGATAGTTTCTGTAGTCTATTTATATATTCTGTTTAAACAGATCTTTAAGGGAATCCTACCTTTTTTTCTAGTATACCTTCTCCAGCTTCATTTACACAAAGCTACTACCACTCATTCTAGATTTAAGGAGGGAGAGCTGTCATTTAGAAAATCATTGTCATTTATAGGACAAATCTTTAGTTTTCACAAACATCATCTATTTATTGTCTGTGGCAACCAATTTTTCATAGGAACTGAGATGCAGAGAAAATAACTGAGCAACACTGAATTGTTTCTGTCTCCAATTCAATTCCCCTTCTTGTGTCTGGCTACTCAAAGCCTACATCAGTGTTAAGTGCTAAAAACAAATTACATGAAGTCTAAATTGTTACACTGAAGGAGATCAGAGTCCGTCTACACAGGCAAAAATAGTTGTGTGTGTGTGTGTGTGTGTGTGTGTGAATTTAAAGTATAGTTTAAAAATGACTCAAAATAAGAAAGCACAGTAGAAGAGGGTCTGCTTACAATTTAATGAATCTTGGAACACTGAAAAAAATTTAAAAATATTAAAAATAAAGCACAGTAGAAGTAAAATACATCTGTCTTTTCTGAAAAGAATCAGTAGTAACTGCTTTTATATTTTCTCTAATGAATGTTAAAGATTAGCAACTTTTAAGTTTCTGAAATATTAAATTTTAAAGGTCCTTACCAACATAAAAAGAAACATTGGCTCTTCTGTCTAGGAAGAGTTTAGAAATGGTTATGATTCAGGCATATTTCAATAATAATCTCTAACTTTCAAAACATTGTATGCTCTTATAATGATTCCAAAGACTAATTACAATAGTCAACTTATTAAGATTCTCCAGTTCTGAGTGCTAAAGCAGTAGACAACACTGAAAATTAATTTGATACCTTAATATAAATATCAAACAAATCTGGTACACATTGCATTAAAAAAATCTGTCAAATTCCACATCTACTGGTAGATGAAAGCTGACATCTGTGAAAAATTAAGAAAGCCCAATAAGAGGAAAATATACTAGCTTTCTGAATTAATATTGTGGTCCAAATGAAGCAAATCTTTATTGCAATTGGTAAATGAGAATGACTGTGATCAAGCCACACTGAAAAGTCCACTGGCACACCAGACAGACAAGAGGATGCTATCTGTACTATGTCAGGTGATTGACCTCACTGTTCATTCTTATTTTTCTGTATTCAATTTCTTGAGTTTAATATAAACAAAGCAGTACATTACTTAATTCTGGGACTTATTAATAGTGGTAGTATGGTAACATCAAATCTTTGAAGCTAACAGCAGATTTTGCTCTATTGCTTTACCATATTTTGTCTTCCCTGATAGTTATCTTACTCATCTTGTTTTCTCTTTTTACAAATTAAATAATTCAGATTCTCAGGTGATTTGCCTAGCATCACATAATTTACCTGGGATATGACTTGTGTCTCAATTCATATGTTGGGACCCACAGCTCATAAAGCTGTCTTAGCTCTCTAGAACACTATCTTCTCTCCACAGTCTACAATTTGGGTAATACCACTCACTGTCAGTTTCTTCTAAGAAACATAAATTTTATTGAGACATTTCTTTTACTTTTCTATCAGAAATAATTCCCACCTAAAGTAAAATCAGGCTCATTTTTTTTTGTAAAATTTCAACCTTAAGAAAAGAAACACATCATCCAATAATATAGGAGGAATATGTATTCTTTTGTCCATACATAAGGCAAGTAACAACCCATTTCCCAATATATTGCAGTAAGTTACTGTTACATGAAAGATTGAATCATAAAAAGGTGATTAGGAGTATATTTTCTTGGTGTGCACTGAGAAATGTATGGAATTCTCAAATATATTGTACAACTGACACTAATGTTTCACTGGTTAATTATACTTGATTTTAAAAAGCATAATTGTTTTTCTTCATAAAAATAGATGCTAGGGAAAAATTGAGGAAATATGGTCCAGAATTAGTAGCATATACCAAAGGAGAACAAGTAAAAAACAATAATTACCCTTTTGCTCCTGCAGTTCTCTCCATATGATTGAACTCAACATCAGATGATGCTGGAGGTCTTATTCATTTGAGTAATGGAGTGTGGCCATGGTATAAAGATAAACAGTATAGTGACATCACCCTCATTTTACTATCCGCATTATGGGAGTTGATGAGGTTTGCTATTGGTAAATTCCTTCTGGGACCTTGAAGAAGAATGCAATTAAGAGCCCTAACAACAACAACAACAACAACAACAACAAAGTTAATAGGTATCTATGTTGCACTGTTCTGGTTATCTTCTCATGTCTGTTTAAAATATTTTATTATTATTAACTGGAAATCTTAACCAATATTAAAAGAAATCTCAAATTTCACCATCATCAATAAAATCTTATCTGTGAAATAGATACCAGGTTATATGTGGCCTTAGCCTTTTCTGTATTACAAAATAATTTTTTAGACAGTAGGTCTATTTTTAACTTTCTGAGGAAACTTCATGTTCTTTTCCAAGGTGGATACATCAGTTTGCATTCAAAATATTTTCAAGATATATTGATTTCAAGATATATTGCATTCAAGACATGCATTTGCAGCATGTCAAGAGGGTTCCCATTTCTCCATATCCTTCCCAAAATCACTTGTTCCTTGTGTTGCTAATTTTAGCCATCCTGATATATGTGAGGTGATATCTCATAGCATTTTTACTTGTATTTCCTTGATATTGAGTGATGTCGAGCATCTTTTCAAGTGTCTGTTGGCTATCTGTATTTCTTTGGAAAAATATCCTTTCACCTTCTCTGCCCATTTTTTTCTGGGTTATTTGTTTTGGGTGTTGAGTTTTATATTTTCATTATATATTGTAGATACTAGCCCTTTATCTGATATATAATTTGAAAATATCTTCTTCTATTCCAGTTTGTCTTTTAGTTTTGTTGATTATTTTGTTTGATGTGTAGAAGCTTTTTTATTTTTATAAAGTCTCAATTATTGATGCTTTTGTTTCTCTTGCCATTGGAGACAAATCTAGAAATAAATTGCTTAGCCAATGTCAAGGAGATGATAGCCTGTGTTCTCCTTTTGGATACTTATAGATTCATGACTCACATTTAAGTCTTCCATCCATTTTGATTATATTTTTGTGTATGGTATAAGAAAGTAGTTCATATTCATTCATTCATACATTCTGTCCAGTTGACCCAACATCATTTTTTTAATTTATTTTCAGCATAACAGTATTCATTGTTTTTGCACAACACCCAGTGATCAATGCAATACATGCCCTCTCTATTACCCACCACCTGGTTCCCCAGCCTCCCAACCCCCACCCCTTCAAAATTCTCAGGTTGTTCTTCAGAGTCCATAGTCTCTCATGGTTCATTTCCCCTTCCAATTTCCCTCAACTCCCTTCTCCTCACTATCTCTTATGTCTTCCATGTTCTTTGTAATGGCCTTTAAATAAGTGAAATCATATCATAATTGACTCTCTCTGCTTGACTTATTTCACTCAGCATAATCTCTTCCAGTCCCGTCCATGTTGCTACAAAAGTTGGGTATTCATCCTTTCTGATGGAGGCATAATACTCCATCCAGTATATGGACCACATCTTCCTTATCCATTCATCCGTCAAAGGGCATCTTGGTTCTTTCCATGGTTTGGCGACTGTAGTCATTGCTGCTATAAACATCGGGGTACAGATGGCTCTTCTTTTCACTACATATGTATCTTTGGGGTAAATACTCAGCAGTGCAATTGCAGGGTCATAGGGAAGCTCTATTCTTAATTTCTTCAGGAATCTCCACACTGTTCTCCAAAGTGGCTGCACCAACTTGCATTCCCACCAACAGTGGAAGAGGGTTCCCCTTTCTCCACAATCTGTCCAACACACGTTGTTTCCTGTCTTGCTAATTTTGGTCATTCTAACTGGTGTCAGGTGGTATCTCAATGTGGTTTTAATTTGAATCTCCCTGATGGCTAGTGATGATGGACATTTTTTCATGTATATGATAGCCATTTGTATGTCTTCATTGGAGAAGCATCTGTTCATATCTTCTGCACATTTTTTGACATGATTATCTGTTTTGTGTGTGTTGAGTTTGAGGAGTTCCTTATAGATCTGGATATCAACCTTTTGTCTGTACTGTCATTTGCAAATATCTTCTCTCATTCCGTGGGTTGCCTTGTTGTTTTGTTGACTGTTTCCTTTGCTGTGCAGAAGCTTTTGTTCTTGATGAAGTCCCAAAAGTTCATTTTTGCTTTTATTTCCTTGGCCTTTGGAGACATATCTTGAAAGAAGTTGCTGTGGCTGCTATCGAAGAGGTTATTGCCTATGTTCTCCTCTAGGATTCTGATGGATTCCTGCCTCACATTGAGGTATTTTATCCATTTCGAGTTGATCTTTGTGTACAGTGTAAGAGAATGGTTGAGTTTCATTCTTCTACATATCGCTGTCCAGTTTTCCCAGCACCATTTATAGAAGAGACTGTCTTTTTTCCATTGTATTTTTTTTTCCTGTTTTGTCGAACATTATTTGACCATAGAGTTGAGGGTCCATATCTGGGCTCTCCACTCTGTTCCACTGGTCTATGTGTCTGTTTTTATGCCAGTACCATGCTGTCTTGGTGATTACAGCTTTGTTGTAAGAGCTGGAGGAAATAATCCTAAAATTTGTATGGAATCAGAAGAGACCCCGAATTTCTAAGGAAATATTGAAAAACAAAAACAAAATTGGTGGCATCACATTACCTGATTTCAAGCTTTACCAATATCATTTTTTAAAGAGACTCTCTTTTTCCCCATTACATATTCTTTCCTGTCTTGCTAAAACTAATTGATCATATAGTTGTGGGTTCAATCCATTCCACTGATTTATGAATCTTTTTTTTTTTTTGCCAGTAACATGCTGTTTTGATCACTACAACTTTGTAATATCACTTGAAGTCTGAAACTGTGATGCTTACAACTTTGATTTTCTTTTTCAAGGTTGCTTTAACTATTTGGGGCTTTTGTGTTTCTATAAAAAATTTAGGATGGTTTGTTCTAGCTCAGTGAACTGTGCTGGTCATATTTTATTAGGGATTGCATTAAGTGTGTTTTTAATTTGGGTAGTATAGACAGTTTAACAGTATTTTTTCTTCCAATCCATGAACATGGAATGTTGTTTCACTTCTTTGTGCCATCTTTAATTTCTTTCATTAATGTTTTATAGATTTCAAAGAATGGTTCTTTCAACTTTTCAGTTAGGTTTACTCCAAGGTATCTTATTTGCTTATGTATTTTTTTTGGTGTAACTGTACATTATGTTGATTCCCTAATTTATATTTGTTCTGATTCATTATTGGTGTATATAAATGCAAAAAATTTTTAAAAGATTTTATTTATTCACTTGACAGAGAGAGAGGAGAGAGATCATAAGTAGGCAGAGAGGCAGGCAGAGTGAGAGGAGGAAGGAGGCTCCCTGCTGAGCAGAGAGCCTGATGCAGGGCTCCATCCCAGGCCCCTGAGATTATGACCTGAGCTGAAGGCAGAGGCTTCACCCACTGAGCCACCCAGGTGCCCCACAACAATTTTTTTAATGTTAACTTCATATCCTGTGAATTTCCTGGATTCATGTATCAGTTCTACTAAGTTTTTGGTGGAGTGTTTTGGGTTTTCTACATAGAGTATCATGTCTTCTGTAATAAGCTAAAGTTTGACTTCTTCCATACCAATTTGGATGCCTTTGCTGTTACTGCTGTGGTTGTTGTTATCTGATTGCTGAGATGAGGACTTCCAGTATTATGTTGAACAACATGGTGAGAGTGAAAATCCCTGTCATGGTCCTGACCTTAGGGGAAAAATTTGAGTTTTTCCCCATTGAGGATGATATGAACTGTGGATTATCATATATGACATTCACAATATTGTGGTATGTTTCTTGTATCCTTAATTTCTTAAATGTTTTTACTCAAGAATGCCTGTATTTTATCAAAAGCTTTTACTCCATCTGTTGAGAGTTTCAGATGGTTCTTTTCCTTTCTTTTATGCACGTAGTGTATCATGTTGATTTGCAGGTATTGAACCACTACAGCAGTCCAGGAATAAACCCCACTTGATCATCGTGAATAATTCTTTTAATGTGCTGTTGAATTCCATTCGCTAGCATTTTAAATTGAGATTTTTTTACATCTATGTTCATCAGTGACATTGGTTTGTAATTCTCCTTTTTGTCTGGATTGTGGAAAAAGTCGATGTTGGCTTCATGGAATGAATTTGGAAGTTTTCCTTCAGTTTCTATTTTTTGGGAATGGTTTCAGAAGAAGAATGTTTTGTGGAATTCCCCTGGGAACCCATTTGACCCTGAATTCTAGTTTGTTGAGAGTATTTTGATTACTGATTCAATTTATTTGCTGATTATGGAACTATTCAAATATTCTATTTCATCCTGTTTCAGTTTTGGTAGTTTATATGTTTTGAGAAATCTATCATTTCTTTCAGATTTCCCAATATGTTGGCATATAGTTACATATAATAGACTTTTTAAAATGAATGTATGCATTTCTGCGATTTTGGTTTTGATATCTCCTCTTTCATTCAGGATTTTAATCATGTCTTCTAGAGGACTATCAATGTCATTAATTTTTACAAAGCACCAGATCCTAGGTCCTTTGATTTTTATTTTTCATTTCTGTATCATTAATTTCTACTCTAATATTTATTATTTACCTTCTTCTTGGGGCTTTAGGTTGATTTGCTCTTCTTTTCCCAACTCCTTGAGGTGTAAGGTTACATTGTACATTTAAGACTTTTCTTGATTTTGAGGAAAGACTGTATTGCTATCTACTTCCCTCTTATTACTGCCTTTGCTAAATCCCAAAGGTTTTGGATTGTCGTGTTTTTGTTGTCATTTGTTTCCATGTATTTTTTTTTCTTCTTTCATTCTTAGGTAAGGTGTTCTTTAATCTCCATGTATTCGTGGTCTTTCCAATTTTTTTTTTCTGTGATTGACTTCAAGTTTCATAGCATTGTGGTGTGAAAATATGCTTGGTATGATCTCAATCTTTTTGTTCTTTTTGAGGCCTAATTTGTGACGTAGAACATGGTCTATTCAAGAGAATATTCAATGTGCACTCAAAAAACTGTATTTTACCGCTTTAGGATGAAATCCTCTGAATACATCTATTAATTTTATCTGGTGCAGTGTGTCATTCAAAGTCATTGTTTCCTTGTTGATTTTCTACTTAAATGGTCTGTTCATTGCTGTAAGTGGGTGCTCAAGTCCTCTATTTTTATTGCATTATTATCAAATACTTGCTTTATGTTTGTTATTAATTGTTTTATATATTTGGGGGCTCCCAAGTTTGGGACATAAATATTTAAAATTAATAGATCTTCTTAAAGGATAGACCCCTTAATTGAGATATGGTGCCCCTTTTCATCTCTTATTCTAGTATTTGATTTAAAATATAGTTTGTTTGATATAACTATGGCTACTTCAGTTTTTTGCTTTGTTTTGTTTTGTTTTGTTTTGTTTTGTTTTTAGAATGAAGCCACCGGTTTTTTATTTTTGCACTATAAATAGAGTTCCGCAGTCCCATTTTCTTACATAATACATGAGAAAACAGAGAACCTAAAATACTTTTGGTGAGAAATCAAGTGTATAGTTAGTATACCTAAATAACAATGAGCTGGTAAGAAGACTTATAAGGTACTGAAACTCAGGCTAACAGCAACGCAGTTCTTTATGAAAATACTTTAATTTCAGAAGCACAACACCTATAAGTAAGACCATATGATACTTGACTATCTTTACTTGACTTATTTCGTTCAGCATAATCTCTTACACTCCACCCATATTGCTACAAAAGTTGGGTATTCATCCTTTCATATGGAGGCATAATACTCCACTGTGTATATGTACCACATCTTCCTTATCCATTCATCCGTTGAAGGGCATCTTGGTTCTTTCCACAGTTTGGCGACTGTAGCCATTGCTGCTATAAATATTGGGATACAGATGGCTCTTCTTTTCACTACATCTGTATCTTTGGGGTAAATACTCAGCAGTGCAATTGCAGGGTCATAGGGAAGCTCTATTCTTAATTTCTTGAGGAATATCCACACTGTTCTCCAAGGTGGCTGTACCAACTTGCATTTCGAACAGTAGTGGAAGAGGGATCCCCTTTCTCCACATCCTCTCCAACACACGTTCTTTCTATCTTGCTAATTTTGGCCATTCTAACTGGTGTCAGGTGGTATGTCAATGTGGTTTTAATTTGAATCTCCCTGATGGCTAGGGATGATGAACATTTTTTCATGTGTATGATAGCCATTTGTATGTCTTCATTGGAGAAGTGTCTGTTCATGTCTTCTGCACATTTTTTGACATGATTATCTGTTTTGTGTGTGTTGAGTTTGAGAAGTTCTTTATAGATCCTGGATATCAACCTTTTGTCTGTACTGTGATTTGCAAATATCTTCTCTCATTCCATGGGTTCCCTTGTTGTTTTGTTGAGTGTTTCCTTTGCTATGCAGAAGCTTTTGTTCTTGATGAAGTCCCAAAAGTTCATTTTTGCTTTTGTTTCCTTGGCCTTTGGAGACATATCTTGAAAGAAGGTGCTGTGGCTGCTATCGAAGAGGTTACTGCCTATGTTCTCCTCTAGGAATCTGATGGATTCCTGCCTCACGTTGAGGTCTTTTACCCATTTTGAGTTTATCTTAGTGTACGGTGTAAGAGAAAGGTTGAGTCATTCTTCTACATATCACTGTCCAGTTGCCCCAGCACCATTTATTGATGAAAGTGTCTTTTTTGCATTGTATATTTTTTCCTGTTTTTTCGAAGATTATTTGACCATAGAGTTGAGGGTCCATATCTGGGCTCTGCACTCTGTTCCACTGGTCCACGTGTCTGTTTTTATGATAGTACCACACTGTCTTGGTGATCACAGCTTTGCAGTAAAGCTTGAAATGAGTTAACATGATGCCGCCAGTTTTGTTTTTGTTTTTCAACATTTCCCTAGCAATTCGGGGTCTCTTCTCATTCCATCCAAATTTTAAGATTCTGTGCTCCAGCTCTTTGAAAAATACCGGTGGAATTTTGATCAGAATGGCATTAAAAGTATAGATTGCTCTAGGCAGTATAGACATTTTAACAATGCTTATTCTTCCGATCCAAGAGCATGGAACGGTCTTCCATCTTTTTGTGTCTTCTTCAATTCCTTTCATGAGTGTTCTGTAGTTCCTCGAGTACAGGTCCTTTACCTCTTTGGTTAGGTTTATTCCCAGGTATCTTATGGTTCTTGGTGCTATAGTAAATGGAATCGATTCTCTAATTTCCCTTTCTGTATTTTCATTGTTAGTGTACAAGAAAGCCACTGATATCTATACATTGACCTTGTATCCTGCCACGTTACTGAATTGCTGTATGAGTTCTAGTAGTTTGGGGGTGGAGTCTTTGGGGTTTTTTATATAAAGAATCATGTCATCTGCAAAGAGAGAGAGTTTGACTTCTTCCTTGACAATTTGGATACCTTTTATTTCTCTTTGTTGTCTGATTGCCGTTGCTAAGGCTTCTAAAACTATGTTGAACCAGAATGGTGAGAGTGGGCATCCATGTCGTGGTCCTAATCTTAATGGGAAGGCTGCACGCTTTTTCCCATTGAGGATGATATTTGCTGTGGGTCTTTCATAGATACATTTTATGAAGTACAGGAAGGTTCCCTCTATCCCTATACTTTGAAGTGTTTTCATCAGGAACAGATGCTGGATATTGTCAAATGCTTTTTCTGCATCAATTGAGAGGACCATGGGTTTCTTCTCTCTTCCCTTATTGATTTGTTCTATCACATTGATTGATTTGCGAATGTTGAACCAACCTTGTAACCCAGGGATGAATCCCGCCTGGTCATGGTGGATAATCTTTTAATGTGCTGCTGTATCCTGTTTTCTAGGATCTTGTTGAGAATCTTAGCATTCATATTCATCAGTGATATTGTTCTGAAATTCTCCTTTTTAGGGGCTTTGCCTGGTTTGGGGATCAGGGTAATGCTGGCTTCATAAAAAGAGTCTGGAAGTTTTCCTTCTTCTTCAATTTTTTGGAACAGCTTCAGGAGAATTGGTGTTATTTCTTTTTTAAAGTTTGGTAGAATTCCCCAGGGAATCCATCAGGTCCTAAGTTCTTGTTTTTGGGATGTTTTTGAACACTGCTCAATCTCATTACTAGATATTGGTCATTTCAGGTTGTCCATTTCTTCCTGGTTCAATTTTGGGAGTTTGTAGTTTTCCAGGAATGCATCCATTTCATCTAGGTTGCTTAGCTTATTGACATATAACTGTTGGTAATAATTTCTGATGATTGTTTCTATTTCCTTGGTGTTCGTTGGGATCTCTCCCTTTTCATTCATAATTGTATTAATTTGGGCTTTCTCTCTTTTCTTTTGGATTAGTGTAGCCAGTGGTTTATCTATCTTATTGATTCTTTCAAAAAACCAGCTTCTAGATTCATTGATACATTCTACAGTATCTCTTGTTTTACCTCATTGATCTCTGCTCTAATCTTAATTATTTCCCTTCTTGCATGTGGAGTTGGTTTGATGTGTTGTTGATTCTCCAGTTCTTTAAAGTGTAGAGACAGCTGGTGTATTCTGGATTTTATAATTTTTTTGAGGGAGGCTTGGATGGCTATGAATTTTCCCTTTAGAACCGCCTTTGCTGTATCCCATAAATTTTGGACCGAAGTGTCTCCATTCTCATTGGTTTCCATGAATTGTTTAAGTTCATCTTTGATCTCCTGGTTGATCCAAGCATTCTTACACAAGGAGGTCTTTAGCTTCCAGGTTTTTGAGTTCCTTCTGAACTTTTCCTTGTGATTGAGTTCCAGTTTCAAAGCATTGTGATCTGTGAATATGCGGGGAATAATGTCAGTCTTTTGTTATCAGTTGAGTCCAGAATTGTGACCCAGTATGTGGTCTGTTCTGGAGAAGGTTACATGTGCATTTGAGAAGAATGAGTATTCTGTTGTTTTAGGGTGGAATGTTCTCTATGTGTCTATGAGGTCCATCTGGTCCAATGTGTCATTCAGTGCTCTTATTTCTTTATTAATTTTCTGCTTCGATGACCTGTCTATTTCTGAAAGAGGCGTATTAAGCTCTCCTACTATTATTGTATTCATATCAATATGACTCTTTATCTTGATTAATAGTATTCTGATGTAATTCGGTGCTCCCATACTGGAGGCATAGGTATTTATAATGTTAGATCATCGTGGTGGATATTCACTTTAAGAATTATGTAGTGTTCTTCTGTATCTCTGACTATAGTCTTTAGTTAAAATCTAATTTATCTGATATGAGAATCGCTACTCCGGCCTTCTTTTGAGACCCATTGGCATGAAAGATGCTTCTTCATCCCTTCACTTTCAGTCTGGGTGTATCCTTAGTTTCAAAATGGGTCTCTTGTAGACAACATATGGATGGGTCCTGTCGTTTTACCCAATCTGCAACCCTGTGTCGTTTTATGGGCGCATTTAGGCCATTCACATTGAGAGTGATTATTGAGAGATCGTTTTAATTGACATTGTGTTACCTTTGAAGTTTTTCTGTCTGTGGATTGTTTCTATATTTCTGTTCAATGATATTCTTAGGATTTTTTCTCTTTTATAGGACCCCCTTAATATTTCCTGCAGTGTCGGCTTAGTGGTTGTATAGTCTTTTAAGCCTTGCTGGTCTTGGAAACTCTTGATCTCTCCATCTATTTGGAATGTCAGTCTTGCTGGATAGAGTATTCTTGGCTGCATGTTCTTCTCATTTAGTACTCTGAATATATTTTGCCAGCCCTTCCTGGCTTGCCAGGTCTCTGTGGACAGGTCTGACATTATTGTAATGGCCTTTCCTCTGTATGTAAGGAGCATACTTGTCCTGGATGCTTTTAAGAAGGTCTGTATAGAAGCATAATTCTTCATTTTAACTATTAGGTGTTGTGAGGACTTTCGAGAATCTAAGATCTTGGGGAGAAACTACTCTGCCTGTAGTACATGAACATTGTTTCCATTCTTGAGATTTGGAAAATTTTCATAGACAGCTTCTTTCACTATATCTTCTAGACTTCTTTCTTTTTCCTCCCCTTCAGGGATTCCAAAAATTCTGACGTTGGAACGTTTCATGGCATCATTTATTTCCCTGATTCTGTTTTCGTGGCTTCTGAGCTGTTTGTTCCAGGCTTACTCCTGATCCTTTCTCTCTATCTGTTTGTCCTCCAGATCACTAATTCTATCTTCTGTCTCAGTTACCCTAGCTTTTAGAGAATTTAGATTAGATTGGAACTCATTGAGAACATTTTGAACATCATCCCTGGTGGCTTTCAGTTCTGCCCTAACATTGTGAACATCATCCCTGGTGGCTTTCAGTCCTGCCCTAATCAATTCCTTTTGGTCATCCATGGCTTTCTCCAACCTAGCTATTGCCTGGATAATTGTTAGTCTGAATTCCTTTTCCGACATATTGTCTTTGGTGATAGCCATTAGCTCTGTTGCAGAATGTCCATCCTCTGTGTTTTTCTTCTGTTGGGTATTCCTCCTCCTAGTCATTTTGGTAAGAGATGATTGAACAGATTCAGCTGGATGTATCAATTATGGTGCAGTCAAAGTGCACCCTGGAATGCTTCTGTGCAATCAGGGTTCCTCACCCAAATGAGAGAAAAAAGAAAAGAAAGATAAATAGAGAAGAAGAAAGAAAAAAAAGAAAATAAAAAGGAAAAATAAGAGGGGGAGAGAGAGACAGGGGAAAAAGGGAAGATAAAAGAGAAGGCTCAGCCCAAATGGGCCCCAAGGTAAGATTTATGAAGTATACAAACAAAAACAAACAAAAAGACTGATAAAATTATATGACAAAAGAAAAATGTGTATATACATATATATAAGCAAATATATTTATATATTTAATTTATTATATATATAATATAATATAATATATATAATATATAATTTATTAATATAAATAAATATATATATATTTATATATTATATTATACATATTTATATATAAATATATAAGCAAATATATAAATATATTTATATAAGCAATTTATTTTTGCTTATATATATATTATATATATATATTTGCAAAAATATATATTTATATATATAAATATATAAGCAAATATATTGCTCATATATATATATATATAAGCAAAAAATGGGAAGAACCTCATCAGGAAGCACCCAAGTATAAGATTTATATTCTATCAGGCTAAACACAAATTCACAGAAACACTGGCAGAAGGAAAAATTGGGAGAGTGGTTATAAATTCTCAGTGTCGGCGAGGAAGGTTATTTTGATTCTTCCTGGATGTATCTTGATGTTTTTGTTAAGGGACTCAACTTTCCTAAGTTACAGGGGGATTAAAAATTGGTTTGCCTATAGGCGTAGCATTGATTGGGGAAAGGGGATTATCTTGAAGTTTAACTCTATATGTATAGTAGAAAATAAAAATTAAAAAAGTATAAACTAGACTAAACTAAGTTGAAATTAAAAAATTAAAAAAATAGAAAAGCAAAATAAAGACACGGGTGTATGTTTCAAAAAGTTTAGGTTAGACGTTATTAAGGAATTTGATGTACCGGACATCTCAGTGTGATGGTAAATAGGTTAAGAAATTATCTGTATGTATTAAAAAAAAAGAACCAGAATATTGGTAAAGAGTTAAAAATAAAAGTTGTATTTATGAAGTAGTGGTGGTTGTTCTATTTGTAGTCTTCTTCTTCTTTTTTTTTTTTTTTTCTTCCTTCCTGGTTGGTTTTCTGGTTTCTTCTGGTTTCTGGTTTTCGTGGAGGGGCCTGCCACGTGGGTTTTCAGACAATGATGTTCCCTGAGTTAGGTCCTTCCGCTCCCCTCAAGGGGGTGGGCTCTGAGGAAACTGTTTTTTTCAGGCTTTTGTTCTCTGAGGGTTTTCATGTTCTTTCATCTGTTTTCTCTTGTCTTGACAGCTTTTGATGGTTTTTGGAGTTTTAGAGGAGAGCAAACTGCACCCGACCTCCCTCTCAGAGAGAAGCCTCAGAATGCTCTGCAGAGCTGCTGGCAGAGTAGGTTCTGAGTCACTGTCCCTGGGGATGGAGGAGCTCCTCATTGTACCCAATAGCACGGCAGCGGCTCCTGTCTGGGCAGCTCCAGACTGCCAGAGAGGTTCCAAGCAGAGATCGCACACTGAAATTTTCCTGCTCTCCCGGGCTGGGAATGTCTGGTTTTTCCAGATGCTAGAGCTCCAGGCTAGCACCTGTGCGCACCTCTCCCTTGGGAGGGTGTGGGACGGGCGCCTTTCAGGATTGCCGTCTGGCCAGGCTCCCAGCCCCTCACAGGAGCCGGACCCCTCTCGTTCTCGGGCATGCTGGTGGTTACGGCATGCTGGTGGCTCAGGGACTGAGACCTGATTTATCTGACACACTCTCTCTGTCTCAGCGCCAGGGGAGGCTGTCCTGGGTCTGGGGACTTAGGTCCCTGTCCCTAACCGCCCCGATTCCCAATATTTCCCCCCCACAATCCTTTGCTCTTTTTGTTTTTTGAGTGCTTTCAACCAGACTCCGAGTTAATGTTGGTCCCCAGACACAGGGCACTCTCGTATTGGGGTATTACTTTCCAATCGGTCACCTCTGGTGGCTCCCTCCCGCTTTTGTTTATCTTCTGATATCAGTCCGATGTTCCCACTCTGCTTTACCTGCCACTAGCGTCTTCTGCTCCTGTAGAGAACCATACGTGTGTAATTCTGATCTCAGGTTGATTTCATGGGTGGTCGGAGTTCTTTGGTAGGTAATCAGCTCACTTTAGTGTACAGGTTGAAACGGTGTCTCCTCCTACTTCTCCGCCATCTTGACTCCCCTCTCAGCTTTCTTTTGATGTCCATTAACACAGTAATCTCTTCTCCACCCCCTCACTCCTAATAAGGAGGTGTTTGGGTGTGTTAAATGAGTCTCTGTAGTCTCTATCAATGTGTCTTGTATTTTTTTAATCCTTTCTGATACCCTATGTCTTTTTTTTAAAGATTTTATTTATTTATTTGACAGACAGAGGTCACAAGTAGGCAGAGAGGCAGGCAGAGAGAGAGAGGAGGAAGCAGGCTGTCCGCCGAACAGAGAGCCCGATGTGGGGTTCGATCCCAGAACCCTGGGATCTTGACCTGAGCCAAAGGCAGAGGCTTTAACCCACTGAGCCACCCAGGCGCCCCACCCTATGTCTTATTTATTAAAGCATTGGTCCATGTATATTCACAGTATTTAGTCATAGATATGAATATAGTGCCATTGCTTTAAGTGTAAAGTTACTGTTCCTATAGATTTTCTCTCTTCTTTCCTCATCTTTGTTGTTTTTGGTCTGTCTTTCTTGTTCAAAGGGTCCCCTTTAGCATGTCTTGTGGAGCTGCTTTAGTGTTCATGAACTCCTTTAGTTTTTGCTTGTCTTGGAAACTCTTTATCTCCACTTCTATTCTAAATGACAGCCTTGCTAAATAATGCATTCATGGCTGCATATTTCCCCCATTTAACACATAGACTATATCATGTCACTTTCTTCTGGCCTGTGAAGTTTCTGTGGACAGTTATCCTGCTCACCTTATTGTGTACTCTTGTAGGTTAAGAACTGTTGTCCCTAACTGCTTTCACAATTTTCTATCTTTGCATTTTGCAAGTGTTACTAGGTTCTATCACGATTTTGACCTGTTTTTGTTGATTTCAAAGGGAAATCTCTGTGCCTCTTGAACTTGAATGCCTGTTCATTCCCCAGATTAGGGAAGTTCTCACTTATTATATGTTTAAATAGAACTTCTGCTCCTTTTCTTCTGACTTTCCTCTTCTGGGCTTCCTATGATATAGATATTGTTGAGCTTTATTAAATGGCTGTGTTCCCTAAGTATACCTTTGTGATCTATTTTTATTCTCTTTTCAGCTTTACTGTTTTCCATAATTTTATATTCTACATTATCTATTCATTCCTCTGCTCATTCCAGCCTCATTGTGATTATATCACATAGGTCTAAGATCTCCAAAACAGCATTAATTTCAGCCTAATTTTTAGGTATCTTATTTCTTCATAAGGCTTTTATTCTGGTGTCTACCATGCTTCTTCAAGCATGTCTGGTGTTCTCATGATTGTTGTTCTAAATTCTTTCCTTCTTAAGAAATTTTATTTATTTTTAAAATTTCTTTTCAGTGTTCCAAATTCATTGTTTATGCACCATACGCAGTGCTCCATGCAATATGTGCCCTCCATAATACCCACCACCAGGCTCACCCAACCTCCCACCCCCACCCCTCCTAAAACCTCAGATTGTTTTTCAGAGTCTATAGTCTCTCATGGTTCATCTCCCCCTCCAATTTCCCCCAACTACATTCTCCTCTCCATTTCCCAATGTCCTCCCTATTATTTCTTATGCTCCTCCAATAAGTCAAATCATATGATAATTGACTCTCTCTGCTTAACTTATTTCACTCAGCGTAATACCTTCCAGTCCAGTCCATGTTGATACAAAAGTTGGACATTCATTCTTTCTGATGGAGGCATAATAATCAATAGTATACAGGGACCACATCTTCATTATCCATTTGTCTGTTGAAGGTCATCTTGTTTCTTTCCACAGTTCAGTGACTGTTTCCATTGCTGCTATGAACATTGGGGTACAGATGGCCCTTCTTTTCACTACAGCTGTATTTTTGAGGTAAATGCATAGTAGTGCAATTGCAGGGTCATAGGGAAGCTCTAATTTTAATTTCTTGAGGAATCTCCACACTGTTTTCCAAAGTAGCTGCACCAACTTGCATTCCCACCAACAGTGTAATAGGGTTCCCCTTTCTCCATATCCTCACCAACACAGGTTGTTTACTGTCTTGTTAATTTTGGCAATTCTAGCTGGTGTAAGGTGGTATCCAATGTAGTTTTGGTTGGAATCTCCCGGATGTCTAATGATGATGAACATTTTTTCATATGTCTCTTTTCCATTTGTATGTCTTCATGGGAGAAGTGTCTGTTCATGTCTTCTGCCCATTTAATGACATGATTATCTGTCTTGTGTGCATTGAGTTTGATGAGTTCTTTATGGATCCTGGATATCAACCCTTTATGTGTATTGTCATTTGCGAATAAGTTCTCCCATTCCATAGGTTGAGTCCTTGTTTTCCTGGCTGTTTCTTTGCTGTGCAGAAGTTGTTGATCTTGATGAAGTCCACAAAATTAATTATCACCTTTGTTTCATTTGCCTTTGGAGACATATCTTGAAAGAAGTAGCTGTGGCCGATTTTGAAAGGTTACTGGCTATGTTCTCCTCTAGGATTCTGATGCATTACTGTCTCATGTTGAGATCTTTTATCCATTTCAAGTTTATCATTTTGATGATGTAAGAGAATAGTCGAGTTTCATTCCTTTACACATAGCTGTGCAATTTTTCCAGCACCATTTATTGAAGAGACTGTCTTTTCCACTGTATATTTTTTCCTGTTTTGTCAAAATTTTTTGATCATAGAGTTGTGGCTCCATATCTGGGCTCTCTACTCTGTTCCACTGGTCTATGTGTCTGTTTTTATGCCTGTACCATACTGTCTTGGGGATCACAGCTTTGTAGTAAAGTTTAAAATCAGGTAACATGATGCCGCAGTTTTGTTTTTGTTTTACAACATTTCCTTAGCAATTCGGGGTCTCTTCTGGCTCCATACAAATTTTAGGATTGTTTGCTCCAGCTCTTTGAAAAATTCTGGTGGAATTTTTATTAGAAAGGCATTGAAAGTATAGATTGCTCTAGGCAGTATAGACATTTTAACAATGTTTATTCTTCTGATCCAAGAGCATGGCATGGTCTTCCATCTTTCCATGTCTTCTTCAATTTCTTTCATGAGTGTTCTGTAGTTCCTCGAGTACAGATCCTTTACCTCTTTGGTTAGGTTTATTCCCAGGTATCTTACGGTTCTTGGTGCTATAGTAAATGGAATTTATTCTCTAATTTGCCTTTCTATATTTTCATTGTTAGTGTGTAAGAAAGCCACTGATTTCTGTACATTGACTTTGTATCCTGCCACGTTACTGAATTTCTCTAGATATCATTCTTCCTGATGGCTGAGTGATATTCCATTTTCTAAATATGCCACGTGTTCCTTATCCATTCATCACTTGATGGACACATGAGACACTTCCATCTCTTGGCTATTGCAGTTAAAACAAACAAACAAACAACTCCTCCAAAAGATAATGCTTCTATTGACATAGTGGTGTATATAACACTTTGATTTATTGTTTCCAAATTTTTTTGGTAAACAAACAATAGTACAATTCCTGGAAAACTATAAGCTCCCAAAATTGAACCAGGAAGAAATTGACAACCTGAATAGACTGATATCCAGCAACAAGATTGAAGCAGTGATCAAAAACCTCCCATAAATAAGCCCAGGATCTGACGGATTCCCTGGGGAATTCTACCAAACTTTCAAAGAAGAAATAACACCTATTCTGCTGAAGGTGATTTGAAAAATTGAAGCAGAAGATAAACTTCCAGACCCTTTTTATGAAGACAGAATTACCCTGATCCCCAAACCAGGCAAAGACCATAACAAAAAGGGGAATTTCAGGCCAGTATCACTGATGAATATTGGAGCTAACATTCTCAACAAGATCCTTGCAAACAGGGTCCATTAAAAAGATTATCTACCTTGACCAAGTGGGATTCATCCCTGGGTTACAAGGATGGTTCAACATTCACAAATCAATCAATGTGATAGAATAAATCAATAGTAAAGAGAGAGGAATCACATGGTCCTCTCAACTGATGCAGAAAAAGCATTTGACAAAATACAGCATTGATTCCTGATTAAAATGCTTCAAATTATAGGGATAGAGGGAACATTCCTGAAGTCCATAAAATCTATCTATGAAAGACCCACAGCAAATATCATCCTCAATGGGAAAAAGCTTGCAGCCTTCCCGTGAGATCAGGAACATGACAAGGATACCCATTCTCACCACTCTTGTTCAACATACTATTAGAAGTTCTAGCAAAGCTATCAGACAACAAAGAGAAATAAAACGTATCCAAATTGGCAATGAAGAAGACAAACTCACTCTCTTCACACATGACATGATTCTTTCTATGGAAAACCCAGAAAACTCCACCCCCAAACTACTAGAACACATACAGCAATTCAGTAATGTGGCAGGATACAAAGTCAATGTATAGAAATCAGTAGTTTTCTTGTACACTAACAATGAAAAGACAGAAAGGGGAATTAGAGAATCCATTCCATTTAATATAGCACCAAGAACCATAAGACAACCGGGAATAAACCTAACCATAGAGGTAAAGGATCTGTACTTGAGGAACTGCAGAAAACTCATGAAAGAATTTGGAGAAGACATGGAAAGATGGAAGACCATTCCATGCTCTTGGATCAGAAGAATAAACATTGTTCAAATGTTTATACTGCCTAGAGTAATCTATACTTTTAATGCCATTCTGATCAAAATTCCACCAGTATTTCTCAAAATGCTGAAGCAAATAATCTTAAAATTTGTATAGAATCAGAGGAGAACCCGATTTGCTAAGGAAATGTTGAAAAACAAAAACAAAACTGGTGGCATCACGTTACCTGATTTCAAGCTTTACGACAAATCTGTGATTACCAAGACAGGATGGTACTGTCATAAAAACACACACGTAGACCAGTGGAATAGAGTAGAGGGACCAGATATGGACCCTCAACTCTATGGTTATATAATCTTCGACAAAACAGGAAAAAAATGTACAATGGGAAAATCTCTTTTCAATAAATGGTGCTGGGAAAATTGCACAGCAATATGTAGAAGAATGAAACACGACCATTCTCTTACACCATACACAAAGATCAACTCAAAATAGATAAAAGACCTCAATGTGAGACAGGAATCCATCAGAATCCTAGAGGAGAACATAGGCAGTAACCTCTTCAATAGCAGCCACAGCAACTTCTTTCAAGATATGTCTCCAAAGGCCAAGGAAACAAAAGCAAAAATGAACTTTTGGGACTTCATCATTAAAAGCTTCTGCACAGCAAAGGAAACAGTCAACAGAACAAAAAGGCAACCCATGGAATGGGAGAAGATATTTGCAAATGACAGTACAGAAAATAGGTTGATGTCCAGGATCTCTAAAGAACTCCTCAAACTCAACACACACGAAACAGATAATCATGTCAAAAAATGTGCAAAAGTCATGAACAGACACTTCTCCAATGAAGACATACAAATGGCTATCAGACACATGAAAAAAATGTTCATCATCACTAGCCATCAGGGAAATTCAAATTAAAACCACATTGAGATACCACCTGACACCAGTTAGAATGGCCAAAATTAGCAAGACAGGAAACAACGTGTGTTGGAGAGGATATGGAGAAAGGGGAACCCTCTTACACTGTTGGTGGGAATGCAAGTTGGTGTAGTCACTTTGGAGAACAGTGTGGAGATTCCTCAAAAATTAAGAATAGAGCTTCCCTATTACCCTGCAATTGCACTGCTGGGTATTTACCCCAAAGATACAGATGTAGTGAAAAGAAGGGCCATCTGTACCCCAATGTTTATAGCACCAATGCCCACGGTCACCAAACTGTGGAAAGAACCAAGATGCCCTTCAACGGATGAATGGATAAGGAAGATGTGGTCCATATACACAATGGAGTATTATGCCTCCATCAGAAAGGATGAATACCCAGCTTTTGTAGCAACATGGACGGGAGTGGAAGAGATTATGCTGAATGAAATAAATCAAGCAGAGAAAGTCAAGTATCATATGGTTTCACGTATTTGTGTAGCATAACATATAACATGGAGGATATGGGGAGATGGAGAGGAGAAGGAAGCTGTGCGAAATTGAAAGGGGAGGTGAACCATGAGAGACTGGACTCTGAAAAAGAACCTGACGGTTTTGAAGGGGCGGGGATGGGAGGTTGGAGGAACCAGGCTGTGGATATTAGGGAGGCCACATATTGCATGGAGCACTGGGTGTTTTGCAAAAACAATAAATACTGTTATGCTGAAAAATAAATAAATAAATAAATAAAGGGACTTTGTAACCAGTGTGATGGCAGTAAATCTTTTAATATCTTTCAGTAGTTACCCTCAATGTGAACAGCCAAAATGCAACCAGGAAACAGCACAGGGATGCAGATTGGATAAAAAGACGTGACCCATCCACATGCTGCCTACAGGAGACTTATTCTATTTTTTATTTTTTAAGATTTTATTTAATTATTTGACAGAGAGATATCACAAGTAAGCAGAGAGGCAGGCAGAGAGAAAGTGGAGGAAGCGTGGCTCCCCACCAAACAGAGAGCCCAACGTGGGACTCAATCCCAGGACCCTGTAATCATGACCAAAGCTGAAGGCATAGGCTTAACCCACTGAGCCACCCAGGCACCTCAGAGGCTCATTTTATACCTAAAGATACATCTGGAATGAAAGTGAGAGAATGGAAAATATGTTTGCATGCCAACAGACCTCAAAAGAGACCTTGGATAGCAATTGTTATATCAGACAAATTAGATGTTAAGCCAAAACTGTAAAAACAATGAACATCATTCTATGCTCATGGATCAGAAGAATAAACACTGTTAAAATGTCTATACTGCCCTGAGCAATCTTACTTGCCATGACATCTTGATCAAAATTACACCACCATTTTTCAAAGTGCTGAAAGAAACAATCCCAAAATATGTATGGAACTAGAATAGACCCCGAATTACTAAGGAAATGTTGAAAAGAAAAACAAAACTGGGGCCTCATATTGCCTGATTTCAAGCTTTACTACAAAGCTGGGATCACCAAGACAGCATGGCATTGGCACAAAAACAGACACATAGAACAGTGGAACAGAGTAGAAAGTCCAGATATGGACCCGCAGCTCTATGATCAACTAATCTTCGATAAAACAGGGAAAAAATATCAAATGGACATTGGATATTTCCAGTCTCTTCAATAAATGGTGCTGGTAAAATTGGATAGCTATGTATAGAAGGAATGAAACTCAACCATTCTCTTACACCAACACAAAGATAAACTGGAGATGGATAAAAGACCTCAACATGAGGCAGAAATCTGTCAAAATCATAGAGGAGACGATAAGCAATAACCTCTTTAACTTAGGCCACGGTAACTCCTTTCAAGATATGTCTCCAAAGACAAAGGAAACAAAAGTTAAAATGAACTTTTGGGACTTCATCAAGATCAAAAGAAAAGTCAACAAAACAAAGAGGCAACCATGGAATGAGAGAAGATATTTGCAAATGACACTATAGAAAAAGGGCTGTTATCCAAGATCCATAAAGCACTCTTAAAACTCAATACCAAAATAAAACAAAACAAAAGAAAAAACAGATAATCACATCAAAAAATGGGTGGGAGGCATGAACAGACACTTCTCCAGTGAAGACATACAGATGGAAAGCAGAAACACGAAAATATTGTTCATCATCACTAGCCATCAAGGAGATTCAAATCAAAACCATATTGAGATACCACCTTGAGATACCACCAGTTAGAATGGCCAAAATTAACAGGAGAGTAAACAACAAGTGTTGGAGAGGATGTGGAGAAAGGGGAACCTTCTTCCACTGTTGGTGGAAATGGAAGTTGGTGTAGCCACTTTGGAAAACAGTGTGCAGACTCCTTAAGGAATTAAAAATAGAGCTACCCCATGACCTTGCAATTGCACTACTGGGTATTTACCCCAAAGATACAGATGTAGTGAAAAGAAGGACCATTTTTACCCCAAGGTTCATAGCAGCAATGAGAACAATTTCTAAATTGGAAAGAACCAAGATGCCCTTCAACAGACAAATGGATAAATAAGACATGGTTCATATATACAATGGAATATTATGCCTCATCAGAAAAGATGAATACCCAACTTATGTATCAACATGGAGAGACTAGAGGAGATTATGCTGAGTGAAATAAGTCAAGCAGAGACTGTGAATTATTACAAGGTTTTACTTACTTGTGGAATATCATGGAGGACATTAGGAGAAAGGAAGGAAAAATGAATTGGGGGAAATTGGAGGGGGGGTGAACCATGAGAGACTATGAACTCTGAGAAACAAACAGAGTTTTGGAAGGGGATGGTGAGGGACTGGTGAGCCTGGCTATGGGTGTTAAGGAGGGTGCATATTGCATGGAATACTGAGTGTGGTGCATAAATAATGAATCTTGGAACACCAAAAATATAAAATTAAATTAAAAAAGACTTTTGTAAGAGGGGTAAAGGAACACTACATCATACTGGAAGCATCTGTTAAACAAGAAAATCCAACTATTGTAAATATCTATGCCCCCAACATGAAAGCAGCCAACTGCATAAACCAAATACTAGAAAAATAATCATTTTGATAATAATGCATTAATAGGTGATCTCAACACTCCACTTTCAGTAGTGGACACATGACCTAAGCAAAAAAGCAGCAAAGAAACAAAAGTTTTGAAGGACACATTGCGCCAGATAGACTTCACAGACATATATAGAACATTCCATCTGAAGACAATAGAATACACATTCTTCTTAGGTGCACATAGAACAGTCTGCAGACTAGACCACATACTGGGTCACAAATCAGGTCTCAACTGATACCAGATAATTGAAATTATTCCCTGCATATTTTCATACCACAATGCTTTGAATGTGGAACTCAGTCAGAAGAAAATTTGGAAGGAATTCAAACACCTGGAAATTACAGTGTATTCTGGTAAAGAATGAAAGGGTCAACCAGGAAGTTAAAGAAAAACCTAAACAATTAATGGAAAACAATGAGATTGAAAACTCATCAGTCCAAACCCTATTGAATACTGCAAAGGCAGTCATAAGGGGAAATACATAGACATCCAAACCTCTCTCAAAAATTTAGAAAAATCCCAAAGCACAAGACCTAGAGAAAGAACAGCAAATAGAGCATAATCCTCTTGGATCAGAAGAATAAACATTGTTAAAATGTCTATACTGCCTAGAGCAATCTATACTTTTAATGCCATTCCGATCAAAATTCCACCAGTATTTTTCAAAGAGCTGGAGCAAAGAATCCTAAAATTTGTATGGAATCAGAAGAAACCCCGAATTGCTAAGGAAATGTTGAAAAACAAAAACAAAACTAGCAGCATCACGTTAACCGATTTCAAGCTGTGATCACCAAGACAGTGTGGTACTGGCATAAAAACAGACACATAGACCGGTGGAACACAGTGGAGAGCCCAGATATGGACTCTCAACTCTATGGTCAAATAATCTTCGACAAAACAGGAAAAAAATATACAGTGGAAAAAAGACAGTCTCTTCAATAAATGGTGCTGGGAAAACTGGACAGCTATATGTAGAAGAATGAAACTCGACCATTCCCTTATATCATACACAAAG
Organism: Meles meles; assembly: GCF_922984935.1. NCBI lineage: Eukaryota > Metazoa > Chordata > Mammalia > Carnivora > Mustelidae > Meles > Meles meles. The sequence continues at coordinate 15,013,186 of NC_060068.1, forward strand.
ATATACTCGAAATGGATAAAAGACCTCAACGTGAGACAGGAATCCATCAGAATCCTAGAGGAGAACATAGGCAGTAACCTCTTCAATATCAGCCACAGCAACTTCTTTCAAGATATGTCTCCAAAGGCCAAGGAAACAAAAGCAAAAATGAACTTTTGGGACTTCATCAAGAGCAAAAGCTTCTGCACAGCAAAGGAAACAATCAACAAAACAAAGAGGCAACCCACAGAATGGGAGAAGATATTTGCAAATGACAGTACAGACAAAAGGTTGATGTCCAGGATCTCTAAAGAACTCCTCAAACCCAACACACACAAAACAGATAATCATATCAACAAATTGGCCAAAGGCAAGTGGATGCAAGGGCAAAAATGAACTATTGGGATTTCATCAAGATCAAAAGCTTTTGCACAGCAAAGGAAACAGTTAACAAAACCAAAAGACAACTGAAAGAATAGGAGAATATATTTGCAAATGACATATCAGATAAAGGGCTAGTGTCTAAAATCTATAAGGAACTTAGCAAACTCAACACCCAAAGAACAAACGATCCAATCAAGAAATGGGCAGAAGACATGAACTGACATTTCTGCGAAGAAGACATCCAAATGGCCAATAGACACATGAAAAAGTGCTCCACATCACTCGGCATCAGGGAAATACAAATCAAAACCACAATGAGATATCATCTCACACCAGTCAGAATGGCTAAAATTAACAAGTCAGGAAATGACAGATGCTGGTGAGGATGCGGAGAAAGGGGAACCCACCTCCACTGTTGGTGGGAATGCAAGCTGGTGCAACCACTCTGGAAAACAGCATGGAGGTTCCTCAAAATGTTGAAAATAGAGCTACCTTAGGACCCAGCAATTGCATGACTGGGTATTTACCCCAAAGATACAAACGTAGTGATCCAAAGGGGCACATGCGCCCAAATGTTTATAGAGAAATGTCCACAATAGCCAAACTATGGATAGAACCTAGATGCCCATCCACAGGTGAATAGATAAAGATGAAGTGGTATATATATACAATGGAATATTATACAGCTATCAAAAGAAATGAAATCTTGCTATTTGCAACAATGTGGATGGAACTAGAGGGTTTTATGCTTAGCAAAATAAGTCAATCAGAGAAAGACAACTATCATATGATCTCCCTGATATGAGGAAGTGGAGATGCAATGTGTGGGGCTTGGGGAGTGTAGGAAAAGAATAAATGAAGCAACATGGGACAGGGAGGGAGACAAACATAAGGGACTCTTAATGTCACAAAACAAACTGAGGGTGCCTGGGGTAGGGGAGTAGGGAGAGAATGGTGGGGTTATGGACAATGGGGAGGGTATGTGATATGGTGAGTGCTGTGAAGAGTGTAAGCCTAGCGATTCACAGACCTTTACCCCTGGGGCTAATAATACATTATATGTTTATTAAAAAATTAAAAAATTTTTAAAAAATCTATAGTACACATTTAGTGAAATCTATACATTTAGTGCAATCTACATATTTAGTGTAATCTACACAGTTAGTGCAATAGCTGTCAATATAACAACACCATTTTTTCACAGGACTATAAGAAACAATCTTAAATTTTGTATGGAGATGAAAATCCCTGAATAGCCAAAACAATCTTGAAAAGAAGATGAGCATTAAATAGGACATGTGATATGATGAGCACTGGGTGATATAGTCAACTAATGAATTATTGAACATTATATTAAAATAGCAATATACTATATCTTGTTTAATTGAATTTAAATTTAAAAAACCACTTCTACCTAAAGGAGAAAAAAAAGATAAACCTGGATACATCACAATTCTAATATCAAACTATATTTCAAAGTCATCAACACAGTCTGGAACTGGCACAAAAAGAGAAACATAGATCGATAGAGCAGAATAGAAAACTCAGAAATGGACCCTCATCTCTATGGTCAACTAATTTTCAACAAAGCAGTAAAGAATATCCAATGGGTAAAAGACAGAATCTTCAACAAACAGTGTAGGAAAAACTGGACAATAACATACAAAAGAATGAAACTGGACCATTATCTTACACCACATACAAAATCAAATTCAAAATGAAAAGAAAACCTAAATGTGACATGAAAGTATAAAACTCCTAGAAGGGAATAATCTGTTTGAGCTCAGCCATAATGAAGTCTTCAAACTGATGGAAGAAACATTCCTAAAATTTGTATGGAGCCATAAAAGACCCTGAATTGCCAAGAAACTGTTGAAAAAGAAAAACAGCTGGGAGCATCACATTGCCTGATTTCAAGCTATATTACAGAACTGTGATCACCAAGACAGCACTGTACTGGCACAAAAACAAACAGATCAGTGGAACAGAATAGAGAGCCCAGATAAGGACCTTAAACTCTATGGTCAAATAATCTTCAACAAGGCAAGAAAAAATATACAATGGAAAAAATACAGTCTCTTCAATACTTGACGCTGGGAAAATTGGACAGCTATATAAAAAAGAAACTCCACCATTCTCTTACACCATACACAAGGTAAACTCAAAATGGATGAAAAATTTCAATGTGACACAGGAATCCATCAAAATCCTGGAGGAGAATATAGGCAGTAACCTCTTTGATATCATCCATAGCAACTTCTTTCAAGACATGTCTCCAAAGGTAAGGGAAACAAAAATTAAAATGAACTTTTGGGATGTAAATGGTCAACAAAACAAAGAGGTAACCCACAGAATGCAAATGAACTACAGACAAAGTGCTGATATCCAAGATCTTTAAAGAACTTCTCAAACTCAACACCCAAAAAACAAATAAGTCAAAAAATGAGCAGACAACATGAGCAGAAACTTCTCCAAAGAAGACATGCAAATGGATAATAGACACACGAAAAATTGTTCATCATCAATAGTCATCAGGGAAATTCAAATCAAAACCACATTGAAATACACCTTACACCAGTGTGAATTGCAGAAATTGATAAGGCAAGAGACAACAAATGTTGGAAAAGTTGTGGAGAAAGGGGAACCCTCTTACACTGTTAGTGGGAATTTAAGTTATGCAGCCACTTTGGAAAACCCTGTGGAGGGTTATCCAAAAATTAATAATAAAACTACCCTATGAACCAGCAATTGCCCTACTGGGAATTTACCCCAAAGATACAGATGTAGTGAAAAGAAGGGCCATATGTACTCCAATGTTCCTTGTAGCAATGTCCACAATAACCAAAATGTGGAAAAGGGCAATATGCCCTTCAACAGATGACTGTATAAAGAAGATGTGGTCAATATACACAATGGCATATTACTCAGCCATCAGAAAGGATAAATACCCAACTTTTGTGTCAACATGTTTGGGACTGGAAGAGATTATGCAAAGTGAAATAAGTTAAGCAGAAAAAGTCAATTATCATATGGTTTCACTTATGTGGAACATAAGGAATAGCATCGAGCACATTAGAAGGAAGGCAAAAATGAAGGGGGAGTGGGAGATGAACCACAAGAGACTATGGACTCCAGGAAACAAACTGAAGGTTTTAGAAGAGAGGGAGGTAGGGGGATGGAGTAGCTGTGTGATGGGTATTAAGGAGGGCATGGATTGCATGAAGCACTGGGTGTTACATACAAATAATGAATCATGGAACACTACATCAAAAGCTAACAATGTAGTGTATGGTGACTAACATAACATAATACTAATTTAAAAACAGCACTCAAATTCTTTTCTTTAAATATTTTATTTATTTGACAGAGAGAAACCACAAGCAGGCGGGGAGGCAGGCAGAGAGAGAGGAGGAAGCAGGCTCCCTGTGGAGCAGAGAGCCCGATGCGGGGCTCAATCCCAGGACCCTAAGATCATGACATGAGCCAAAGGCAGAGGCTTTAACCCACTGAGCCCACCCAGGCGCCCCAAAACAGCACTCAAATTCTAACTCAGTATGTCTCCCAAGGCAAGGGAAACAAAAACAGAAATAAACTCTTGAGATTTTCTTAAAGGAAAAAGTTTCTCCACAATGAAGGGAAAAGTCAACAAAACTAAAAGGCAACCTGTGGAATGGGAAAAGATATTTCCAAATGGTATATCTGATAAGAGTTAGTATCCCAAAAAAATAAAGATATTATAAAGCTCAACAACCAAAAAACAAAAAATCCAATTTTAAAATGGGCAGAAGACATGAACACATTTGCCCAAAGAAAAAATCCACACATACCACAGACATAAGAAAAGATGCTCAACTTCACTCATCATCAGGGAAATACAAATTAAAACTATAAAGAGATGTCACTTCACACCTGTTAGAAGAGCTGAAATCAATAACACAGGAAAAAAACAGGCATTGGTGAGGATGTGGAGAAAGGGAAACTTTTCTACACTGCTTTTGGGAATGCAAACTGGTGTATCTAATTTGGAAGACAATATGGAGACTGCAAAAATTTAAAAATAAAACTGCCTTATGATCCAGGAATTGCACTATTAAGTGTTAAAACAAAGAGTCCAAAAATAATATGAAGGGATACACACATCCTGATATTTATAACAACATTATGAACAATAGCTAAATTATGGAAAGAGCCAAGTGTGCATTGACTGATGAATGGATACAGAAGAGGTGGCACGCACACGCATGCACATGTGCGCATGCACACACACACACACACACATACACAAATGGAACATTTATCAGCCATAAAAAGGAATGAAATCTTGCCATTTCCAATGACAGGACTAGAGCTAGAGAGTATGATGCTAAGTGAAATAAGTCAGTGAGAGAAAGACAAACACATGATTTTAGTCATATGTGGCATTTAAGAAACAAAACAAATGAGTAGACTGACAAATATATAGAAAGAAAGCATGAAACTGACTCTTAACTGTAGAGAAAAAATTGACAGTTACCCAAAGGAGGGAGGTAAGAGGTCTTGGTTAAAGGGTGATGCGGATTAAGAGTGCACTTGTGATGAGGACCAGGTGTGGTATGGAAGAGCTGAATCACTATTTTGTTCACTGAAACTAATATTACATTTTGTTAGCTAACTAAAATCTAAATAAAAACTTAAAAAAATACTGACTAGGAGTTAAATAATTTGAGAAAAAATAGCAGTTTAGAGAAAAAAAGCCAACGGGGTCTAGGATGAGTCTTCTGCCAGCTACAACCCAGGAGGACACAGTAGGCTCCAGTACACAAGTATGGGCCTCACAAACAAAAGTCATTGAAGAAAGGATGTCACGGACAAAAATGCCATGAGAAAATAATCAACTTAGTTCCAGAACACATATATAGAAAAAAGTTCAGAAGAATTGCTCTTATCTTGTTCCCTGCTTTATCCCAACTGCCTGGTATGTATGCAACAAATATTTATAATTTAAAGCAAAAATTAAGAAGCAACCCATGAAATGGGAGAAGGTATTTGCAAATAAGATTACAAACAAAGGGCTGATATCCAAGATCTATAAAGAACTTCTTAAACCCAACACCCGAAAAACAAATAATCCATTCCAAAAAAAAAAAATGGGCAGAAGACATGAATGGACACTTCTCCAAAGAAGACATGCAAATGGCTAAAAACACATGAAAACACGTTCAACATCACTAGCCATCAGGTAAATTCAAATCAGAACCACAATGAGATACAACCTTACACCAGTTAGAATGGCAAAAATTAACAAGACAGTAAACAATGTGTGTTGGAGAGGATGTGGAGAAAGGGGAACCCTCTTCCACTGTTGGTGGGAGTGCAAGTTGGTGTAGCCACTTTGGAAAACAGTATGGAGATTCCTTAAGAAATTAAAAATAGAGCTTCCTTATGACCCTTATGACCCTTATGACCCTGCAATTGTAGTACAATTACCCCAAAGATATAGGTATAGTGAAAACCAGGGCCATCTGTACCCCAATGTTCATAGCATCAATGACCACAATTGCCAAACTGTGGAAAGAGCCAAGATGCCCTTCAACGGATTAATAGATAAGGAAGATATGGTCCAAATATACAATGGAATATTACACCTCCATCAGAAAGGATGAATACCCAACTTTTGTATCAACATGGATGGGACTGAAGGAGATTATGCTGAGAGAAATAAGTCAAGCAGAGAGAGTCAGTTATCATTATGGCTTCACTTACTTGTGGAGCATAAGGAATAACATGGAGGACATGGAGGAGGAAAGGAAAAGTGAATTGGGGAAAATTGGAGGGGGAGATGAACTATGAGAACCTGTGGACTCTGAGAAACTAACAGGGTTTTTGAAGGGAAAGTTATGGGTGTGTCGGTGAAGCCTGGTGGTGGATATTAAGGCGGCACATACTGCATGAAACACTGGGTGTGGTGTATAAGCAATGAATCTTTGAAAACTGAAAAAATGAAATTAAAAAAAATAAAATCCATTCTGCCCATCAAAAAAAAAATTAACAAAACAAGAAACAACAAATGTCAGAGAGCATGTGGAGAAAGGGGAACCCTCTTACACTGTTGTTGGAATGCAAGTTGGTACAGCCATTCTAGGCAAGAGGATGGAGGTTCTTCAAGGCATTAAAAATAGAGCTACCCTGTGAATCAGCAATTGCACTACTAGGTACTTACCCCAAGGATACAGATATAGTGAAAAGAAGGAGCACATGCACCCTGATGTTCATAGCAGTAATATCCACAATAGCCAAGCTGTGGAAGGAGCCAAGATATCCTTCAACTGATGAATGGATAAAGAAGATGAGGCACATATCGATATTGGAATATTACTCAGCCACCAAAAAGGATGAATGCCTGTCATTTGCATTGACATGGATGGAACTGTAGAGTGTTACGGTATGTGAAGTAAATTCAGTAGAGAAGGACAATTATCATATTGTTTCACTCATATGTGGAACATAAGGAATAGCATGTAGGACCATAGGGAAAGGAGGGAAAACTGAAGGGGAAGAAATCATAAAGGGAGACCAACTATGAGAGACTATGGACTCCAGGAAACAAACTGAAGGTTACAGAAGGGAGGGGGGTAGGAGGATGGGGTATCTAGGTCATGGGTATTAAGAAGGGCCTGTGTTGTAATGAACAGTGGGTTTTATATGCAACTAATGAATCGTTGAACACTACATCAAAACTACATCAAAAACTAATATGGTGGCTAACTGAACATAACAAAAAAAGCAAAAAATAAGTTTTACTGCATAATATTTGTCTGAGAGATTACATTATGGTTGATTTTAAAATTTTTAAAATACTAGTTTGTATTATTGAAATATAACTGACATACAATGTTATATTAATTTCAGGTATGCAATATATTGATTAAATTTTATTTTTAATCGTTCGTGTTTTTATATTTTTCTTTTTTAAACATTTTTTTTAAATTTGATAGAGCAAGAGAGGGAATACAAGCAAGTTAAGTGGGATAGGGATAATCAGGCTCCCTGCTTAGCAGAGAGCCCAACATGGGGTTTGATATCAGGACCATAGGATCATGACCTGAGCCAAAGGCAGACACTTAAAGACTGAGCTACCCAGGCGCCCTTTATTTTTCTATTACTAGCATATCAACATTGAAATTATTAAGGAGGGTACATATTGCATGAAGCACAGGGTGTGGTGCATAAACAGTGAATTTTGGAACACTGAAGAAAATAAAATTTAAAAAAAGAAATTATAAAACAATTACCCAAAAATGCAACATTAAAGCAACACTGATTACAATGGAATTACAGAAAAAAGAGTAAAATCAATACTCTAATAAAGAGTGATTGAGACATTGAAGTAAAGTGACCCTTTTGATATTATTCTCAACTATAGTACTAATTAGTGGTGCTGTCCTTGATATATCAATTGGTCTATGAGTTCCAGATACAACTCTCCTATTTTTCAGATAAGAGAAAGTGAAGAGAATTATATCATTACCTCACACAATATTTTTTAAAAATTAAATGAGAATAGATAACAAGTATGTAAAAAAAATGTTCTATAGTGTAAAAATACTAAGGCCACTTATAATCTGGTATCTATTTCACAGATAAGATTTTATTGGTAATAGTGAAATAGGAGATTACTGTTAATATTTCTAAGATTGCCAGTTTATTAATAAGGAAAGATTGGGATGCCTGGGTGGCTCAGTTCTTTAAGTGTCTGCCTTCAGCTCAGGTCATGATCCAAGGGTCTTAGGATCAAGTCCTTCATTGGGATCCTTGATCACTGGGGAGCCTGCCATTCCCCCTGCTTGTGCACTTCCTCTCTGTCTAATAAGTAAAATAACATATTTAAAAATAATAAGAAAAGATTTTAAAAAGACATGAGGAGAGAACCAGAGCAGCACAACAGGGAGACATATTGTCTTTGTTGTTGTTGTTGTTGTTGTTGTTGCTGGGTCCCTTAATTGCACTCTTCTTCAAAGTCCCAGAAGGAATTTATCAATAATAAACCTCATCAACTCCCATAATGGGCATGGACAAACCAGGATGATGTCACTCTCCTGTTTATCTTTGTGTACAAAGTTATTTAACCACGGCCACACACTATTACCCAGATGGGTAAGGGTTGCACCATCTTCAGATGCTGAGGTCAATCATATAGAAAGAAATGCAGGAGCAAAAGCGTAATTAAGGTTTTTGACTTGTTCTCCTTCTGATACATGCTGTTAGTCCTTGACCATGTTTCTCAGTTATTCCCTATCATCTATTTCTATGAAGAAAAGCAAATGTGTTTTTAAAACTTCAAGCATAATTAACATACAGTGTTACAATAGGTTAAGTCGTATGATATAATGATTCAATAATTCTAGACATTTCTTTGTGATAATGAAGATAAGTGTACTCTAAATTGCTCTTAATTGCTCTTTTTTGATTGAATCAGGTAGCAATAACTTTCTGCCAGGAAATAGCTTGTTGGCTTCCATTTATGTATGGATAAAAGAATATGCTTGCCTGCCATATTTGGAATGATATGTTTGTTATATCGAGGCTGAAATTTCACAGAAGTAATGAAACTGATTTTACTTTGAGTGGGCATTATTTCTGGTAGAGAACTGAAACAGATGTCTCAAATATATTTATTTCTTATATGAAACTGACAGTGGTGGGTGTGCCCAAATTGTAGACTGTGAAGGGAAGATAGGGTTCTATAAAGCTACGGCAGCATTATAGGCTCTGGGTTCTATCACCTGATTGGGATTGAGACACAAATTCTCCCTCAGGTAAATTGTGTGATGCTACACAGTTACCCTGATAATTTTTTGAAAGAATTTTCTTTTATATTAATCTTACGTTAAAATGTCTATATTGGGAATTTGAATTGTTTTATTTGTAAAAGGTATAAATATGATTAAATACTTCATTTACTCATGGGGAAGGTAAAATACAGAATGATATAGAACAATTTCTGGGTTTTTGTCAACTTCAAGTAAAGATTTGATATTCTTTTTTTAAGATTTTATTTATTTTTTTGACAGAGAGAGATCACAAGTAGGCAGAGAGGCAGGCCAACAGAGAGAGGGGGAATCAGGCTCCTCGCTGAGCAGAAAGCTGGATGTGGGGCTTGATTCCAGTACCCCAGGATCATGACCTGAGCCAAAGGCAGAGGCTTTAACCCACTGAGCCACCCAGGTGCCCCAAGATTTGATATTCTATCACCACAATTGAAAAACAAACAAACAGGATGTCTGGGTGGCTCACTTGGTTAAGTGTCTGCCTTCAGCTCAGGTCATGATCTCAGGGTCCTGGGATTGAGTCCCACATTGGCTCCTTGCTCTGTGGGGAGTCTGCTTCTCTCTTTCCCTCTGCCTCCACCCCTGCTTGTGCTCTCTCTCTCACAAATAAATACATCTAAAAAAAATAAAAATAAAAAACAAAAAACAAGGTGACAGGATAAAAATTTAAAATATGTATTTAAATTTATTTTAAATTTAAACTAAAATGTATATATTTATATATTTTAGTAAACTCTATACTCAACATGGGGTTCAAACTCACAATCACAAAATAAAGGGTCACATGACTTTCACTGAGCCATCCAGGTGCCCCAACCACCACTATTAATAATTCCCCAATTTAAATATGCACTATTTTATTTACATTAAACACAAACAATTGAATACAGAAAATAAGAATAAGAATGAATGGAGTGGCCTGTTATCTTGTGTGGTACAGACACTATTCCATTGTCTGTCTGGTGTGCCAGGAAGACTGTTCAGTGTGGCTTGATCACAGTGACTCCCACTAACCAAAGTACAACAGAGATTTGCTTCATTTGATTTCAAAAATTGACTCAGAAATCAGGTAGGTCTCATTTTTACTGGGCTGTTTTAAAATATTGCGTGGAGGTCAGCTTTCATCTGCCTAGTGGGAGTGGAAAATGAGAAAAAGTTTGTATTTTTTAATGCAACATGTAGCAGGGTTTTTTTTTTTTTTTGAGTATTTATATTATGCATCAGATATATTTTCAGTGCTTTCTACTGCTTTGGAACCCAGAACCTGGGACTGCTAATAAGCTGAATATTATGATTAGTCTTTGTAATCATTAGAGGAGTATATAATGTTTTGAAAGTCAGAATTTATTACTGAAATACCCTGTATCATATCCACTCCTAAACTATTCCTAGAGAGAAGAGCGAATATTTGTTTATTATTTATTTTTGTTGGTAAGGAATTTAAAAATTTAACATTTAACATGTCCGTAGTTGGGAAGTTGGGAAGGTTTGATCTCTTGAAGAGAAAAATATAAAAGAGGTTATTACTGATTTTTTTCAAAATAGACAGATATATTTTATTTCCATTGTTTTTTCTTATTTATTTTGAACCATTTTAAAATTCTACTGTAAATACACACACACACACACACACACACACACAATACTTTAGCCTAAATAGAGGGACTGTGAGCTCCTTCAGTGTAACCAACTTATTTTTTTTCTTTTGTCCTCAGCATTTAACACAGATATAGGTTTTGAGGTTTTGAGTAGCCAGATTTGGTATTGTATAGGGAGTTGTATTATAGTCAGAGACAAACTCAACATTATTCAGTTTTGCTCTCTACATCTCAGTTTTGATGAAAACTGGTTACTCTAGACCAAAAAGTAGATTATGCTTGTAAAAGCAACTAAAGCTTGTCTTGTAAATGACAAAGATCTTGTAAATATGAATTCTTCTACCTGAATTTTAGAACAAATAGCAGGACATTTAAGTAGATAAAGTTGGAGAAGTGCATACTAGATAGTACTAAGATTTTCCATAAAGATCTGCTTAACCAGAGTAAAAATAATAAATATATCATATATAAATATAATATATATTAGTCTGGGACTACAGAAATTGAGAAATACAAATCTTATATAGATACTAAAACTGGCTAACTGAAATAATTCATCTTATATCATAAAACACAAATCATAACTGCCATCTCTTACCTAGATTTTGCATGATAATCACCATAGATATAGATATTAACTCTTTAAATTAACAATATATGTACTTATTCATCTGTATCTTGTAATGTTCTAAGCACTTTCAGTATGTTACATAATTTAATCCTGAACATATTTGAGATCTAACATTATTATCCTATTTTTATGTAAAGTTGACAAAGGGACTGTGGGTACAGGATACTCTGGACCCATAGTCACAATCCCGCCCCAAAATGTGGGCTCCTAAATTGATGTCCCTAGAATATCTAAGAGGTTGGTCATTGGTGAGGACCCTGATTTACTCCTGTGGATACATGGAACACGATGCACAACCACAGAGCATCACACCCTGGCTTGTACAGAAAGTGAGGGTTCACATTTTTGGTATAAATATTCCCTAAGTTATGTTTCAGTTACTTTCTAAATACTTCTCATACAGAATATATACCTAAGAGTTTTTAAGATCCAATTGGATCTTTAAACCTGAAAAGTTGATTCAATTTTGATTTCCATAATAAAAAATTCTATAAATAGGAGATTTTATTTTTTCCATAATTCACTTTTTGTGTTTTTCTATGGCAGTTATTCCAAAAATTTCCATACTAATTGATAAACAACTAATCATCATCAGGAAATCTCATGATCTTGAACTCTGGCAACCTTACTGTAAGTTACCAATATTAACTTCACAGACAATATTATAGTAATTTCAGGTATACAACATTGTGATTTAACAAATTATATGTTATGCTATGTTTACAAGTGTAGGTTACAGCTGTCACCATACAGACTATTATGATACCTTTGACTATAATCCTTAATGCTGTGTTTTTTATTCCTGTGACTTATTCACTCCATAACTGGAAGATTGTATGTCCCGTTCCCTCTTGACCATCGTGTCCATCACCCCACACTTCTCTCTTCTGGTAACCATCAGTTTCTTCTCTATATTTCTAGGACTCATACTGTTTTTTCCTTATTAATTTATATTTTTAGATTCCACATATGAGTGAAATTATGTAATATTTGTCTTTCTCAGTTTGACTTATTTCACTTATAATACACTTGTGGGTCCAACTGTGTTGTAAAAAGGGGAAGAATCTCAATCCACTATGATAATGGTATAATATTATATATATATATATATATAATATAATATATAATGGTATAATATAATATATAATATAATATATAATAATATTTACACACCATTCCTTCCTTATCCACTGATGTTGTTTCCATATCTTGTCTATTGTAAATAACATTGCAATAAACATATGGGTGTATATAAAAATATACAATAAAAATACACAATGAAATATTATTCAGGCCATAAGAATGAAATCTTGCCATTTGCAATGACATGGATGGAGCTAGAGAGTATTATGTTAAGTGAAATAAATCAGAGAAAGAGAAATATAGTGTGATTTCAGTCATATGTGGAATTTAAGGAACAAAGCAAATGAGTAAAGGGGGAAAAAAGAAGAGAGAGAGAGAGACAAACCAAGAAACAGGCTCTTAACTATAGAGAACAAACTGGTGGTTATGAGAATGCAGGTGGCTGACGGGATGGGTTAAACAGATTATAGGGATGAAGAGTGCATATATGATGAGTACCAGCTGTTATACGAAAATGTTGAATCACTGTATTCTACACTTGAAATTAATATTACACCATATGTTAAATAATTTGAATTTAAATACAACTTAAAAAAGGAATATCATCTGGAGATTTGAAAAAAAATAAAAGTAAGGGTGCATATACTCTTTTGCTTTCCTTGGGGAAAATGTGTACCCAGAGGTGGAATGACTAAGTATTGATATCTTTGAACCATAGTTGTGAATTCTTAGATTTCTAATAAATTTGGTCAATTATAGGTAATTTATAATCTAAAAATTTACAGGTCCTTGGAACTTTCCCTTATTGGCACCCAGGTTGCTATGTGTAAACATGCACACGTGCTCACGTGCATATGTGCATACACACACACACACACACACACACAGTTATTTTGGGTGGTCATATCCCATGAGTGATCTGTCAACTCCATAGTTCTTCTAGGTGATCCAATGGAGAATACAACTTGGGTGGCCAACTATACTGGACGATCAGATTTTGACCTAGTGGGACTCTTCATTCAATCCAAGTACCCAGATCTCCTTTGTGTGGTGATTTTTGTAGTTTTCCTGATGGCCTTGTCTGGAAACACCATCCTGATCCTTCTGATACACTGTGATGTTCACCTTCATAACCCCATGTACTTTTTTATCACCCAATTGTCTCTCATGGATGTGATGTACATTTCTGTCACTGTGCCCAAGATGCTCATGGACCAGGTCACAGGAGTGAATAAGATCTCAGCCCCTGAATGTGGGTTGCAGATGTTTCTCTATCTGACACTAGGAGGTTCAGAATTTTTCCTTCTAGCTGCCATGGCCTATGACCGCTATGTGGCCATCTGCCATCCACTCCGTTATCCTATCCTCATGAACTATAGGGTGTGTCTCCTCTTGGTGTCTTCTTCCTGGTTTCTAGGATCTGTGGATGGATTTATGCTCACACCCGTCAGCATGACCTTCCCCTTCTGTAGATCCCGGGAGATCCATCATTTCTTCTGTGAGGTCCCTGCTGTAATGAAGCTTTCCTGCTCAGACACTTCCCTCTATGAGACCCTCATGTACCTGTGCTGTGTTCTCATGCTCCTCATCCCTGTGACAATCATTTCAAGCTCCTATTCTTTCATCCTCTTCACCATCCACAGGATGAACTCAGCAGAGGGATGGAAGAAGGCCTTTGCCACTTGTTCTTCCCACATGATGGTAGTCATCCTCTTCTATGGTGCTGCTGTCTATACCTACATGCTTCCCACCTCCTATCACACCCCAAAGAAGGACATGATTGTATCTGTCTTTTACACTATACTCACTCCTGTTCTAAATCCTTTAATTTATAGTCTTAGGAATAAGGATGTAACAAGGGCCCTAAAAATATTGTTGAATGTGGGATCTGTCCTACAGGAAACTATGAAGTAGGGAATATTTGTACTAATGTGTTTTTCCCCCTTCACTCTACAAATCAAAACTTTAGGACTTTTGGCAATATTTTTCTTCAGATTCTTATAACATAATGTGTCATCATCTCTTTGTCACTTTTGAAAGCATTATGTCCCTGTACTGGAAAGTTCTTCCTTTTTACACTTCTGCATTCAAAGTGCTTGTACAATTGTATTGTATTCATGTTGTATTTTTCTCAATATTCATATTATTAAGAAGTAAGTGATAAAATATTTAGAAACAAAGATCATAAGGTGTACAACTGATGAAAGAGAGATGGAGAGAGAGGTGATAAACCAAATGGAGTATAAACTTATAGGAGAATCTAGGCAAAAGGTGATAGGAGTGTTAATTGTACTATTATTATTCATACTAACCTTCCATAAATTTGAACTTACTTAAGAATAAAACATAAAGGATCAGAATTTTGATTATTTTAAAATTTGTCCTTGCAGCATGGTGGCAGTGTGACAAAGCTTGGAAATCATGCGCTAGTTACCATGGCTGATCAATACTTCCACAATTCAGTTACTGGTCTGGTTTTAAAAAAAAAATGTATTGTGTTATGTAAGTAACCATAAAATTCATCATTAGTTTTTGATGAAGTATTCCAAGATTCATTGTTTATGGCCTGTGTTTAACTAGGGCAATATTGTTCTTAGGTTCTAAACCTGAAGATATCCTGTGGCCATTACTTCTCCAAAATCATTAGTACATTGTGGTAGAAAGTATTATGGGAAAAATATTAACCTTAACAAGGAGGTCTTAGGGAAGCTTTCCAGCATAAGGTGGTATTAGAGCTCATATTTAAAGTATTTAGCTTAATATACAAACAAGAAGAGGAAGATCATCAAATATTCAGTCCTTAATTTATTCAAAAAAGATCTTATACTACAATAAAAAATAACAAATAGTTGAGTCAAGATGGCAGGGAATAGGAGGAGGCACCATTTCAACCTGTACCCTAAAGTGAGCTGATCACCTACCAAAGAACTTTGATCACCCAAGAAATCAGCCTGAGGTCAGAATTATACATGTCTGGATCTCTACAGGAGCAGAAGATGCCAGTGGGCAGGTAAAGCAGAGTGGGAACATTGGCTGATATTGGAAGATAAACAAAAGGGGGAGGGAGCCACCAGAGGCAACCGATTGGAAAGTAATACCCCAATACGAGAGTGTCCTGCATCTTGGGACCAGAAATAGCTTGGAGTCTAGTAGAAAGCACTCAAAAAAAAAAAAAAAAAAAAAGAGCAAAGCATCGCAGGCAAAATTGTGGGAATTGGGGCAGTTAGGGAGAGGGGCTTAAGTCCCCGGGCTCAGGACAGCCTCCCCTGGCGCTGAGCCAGAGAGAGTGTGGCAGAGAAAGCAAGTCTCGGTCCCTGCGCCGCTGGTGTGCCTGAGCCACCAGCGCACCCGAGAACGTGTGGGGTCAGGCTCCTGTAAGGGGCTGGGTGCCTCCCCAGATGGCATCCCTGAAATGCGCGCGTCCCAGACCCTCCCCTGGGAGAGGAGCTCACAGGTGCTAGCTGGGGGCTCTGGCACCCAGAAGCACCAAGCATTCCCAGTGCAGGCCAGCGGGAAAAATCTCAGTGTGTAATCGCTGCTTGGAACCTCTCTGGTGTTCTGGGGCTGCCCAGACAGCCGCCACTGCCGTGGTAATTGGGTACAAGGAGGAGATCCTGCATCCCCAGGGACCGTGAGTCAGAACCTACTCTACCAGCAGCTCTGCAGAGCATTCTGAGGCTTCTCTCTGAGAGGGAGGTCTGGGTGCAGTTTGCTCTCCTCTAAACTTCCAAAAAGGATCAAAAGCTGTGAAGGCGAGAGAAAACAGATGAACAAACATAAAAACCTCTGGAGAACAAGCCTAAAAAAAAAAAAAGGTTTCCTAAGAGCCAGCCCCATTGAGGGGGGCGGGAGGACCTAACTCAGGGAACATCGTTGACAGAAAACACACGTGGCAGACCCCTCCCCAAGAAAACCAACCAGGAAGGAAGAAAAAAAAAAAGAAGATGACAAGAGAACAACCACCACTACTTCATAAATACAACTTTTATTTTTAACTCCTTTTTTTTTACACATATAGATAATTTTTTAACCTATTTACCATCACAGTGAGATGTCCAGTACATCAAATTCCTTAATAACCTTCTAACCTGAACTTTTTGATACATACACCGGTGTTTTCTTTTGCTTTTCTATTTTTAAAAATGTAAAAATTTTTTTTTTAAATTTTACTTTTTTTTAAAATTTACTTTATTTTAGTCTAGTTTATTCTTTTTTAATTTTTATTTTCTACTATACATATAGAGTTAAACTTCAAGGTAATCCCCTTTCCCCAGTCAATGTTACCCCTATAGGTAAACCAATTTTTAATCCCCCTGTATCTTAGGAAAACTGAGTCCCTTAACAAAGACACCAAGATACATCCAGGTAGAATCAAAATAACCTTCCTCGCCCACACTGAGAATTTATAAGCACTTTCCCATCTTTTCCTTCCACCAGTGTTTCTGTGTATTTGTGTTTGTCCTGATAGTATATAAATCTTATACTTGGGGTTCTTTTTGACGAGGTTCTTCCTTTTTTTGCTTATATATATATATTTTTCTCTTGTCATATCCTTTTTTTTTGTTTGTTTATATACTTTTATCAGTCTTTTGGTTTGACTGTTTTTGTTTGTATACTTCATGAATCTTAACTCAGAGCCCATTTGGGCTGAGCCTTCTCTTTTATCTTCCCTTTTCTCCTGTCTCAGTCTCTCTCTCTCTTTTCTATTTTTCCTCTATTTCTTTTTCTTTTCTTTTTTCTCTCATTTGGGTGGGAAATTCTGATTGCACAGAAGCGTTCCAGGGTGCACCTTGACTGCACCACAATCAATATATCCATGTGCATCTGTTCAGTCATCTCTTACCAAAATGACTAGGAGGAGGAATGCCCAACAGAAGAAAATACAGAGGATGGACCTTCTGCAACAGAGCTAATGGCTATCGACATAGACAATATGTCAGAAAGGGAAATAAGGCTAACAATTCTCCAGGCAATAGCTAGGTTGGAGAAAGCCATGGATGACCAAACAGAATTGATTAGGGCAGAACTGAAAGCCACCAGGGATGATGTTCAAAATGCTCCAAATGTGTTCCAATCAAATCTAAATTCTATAAAAGCTAGGGTAACTGAGACAGAAGATAGAATTAGTGATCTGGAGGACAAACAGATAGAGAGAAAGGATCAGGAGGAACCCTGGAACAAACAGCTAAGAAGCCATCAAAACAGAATCAGGGAAATAAATGATGCCATGAAATGTTCCAACGTCAGAATTATTGGAATCCCTGAAGGGGAGGAAAAGGAAGAAGTGTAGAAGATATAGTGGAAGAAGTTGTCTATGAAAATTTTCCCAATCTCACAAATGGAAACAGTGTTCATGTACTAGGAGCAGAAATTTTTCCCCCCAAGATTTTAGATTATCGAACGTCCTCACGATACCTGATAGTTAAAATGAAGAATTACAATTCTAGACAGACCCTCTTAAAAGCAGCTAGGACAAAGAAGCTCCTTACATACAGAGGAAGGAGCATTAAAATAATTTCAGACCTGACCCCAGAGACCTGCCAAGCGTGGAAGGACTGGCAAAATATATTCAGAGTTCTAAATGAGAAGAACATGCAACCAAGAATACTTTATCCAGCAACACTGAAATTCAAAATGGATGGAGATATAAAGAGTTTCCAAGACTGGAAATGCTTAAAAGACCATGCAACCACGAAGCCAAAAATGCAGGAAATATTAAGGGGGGTCCTATAAAAGAGAAAAAATCTTAAAAATATCATTGAACAGAAACATAGAGACAATCTACAGACAGAAAGACTTCAAAGGTAACACGATGTCAATAAAAACGCGATCTCTCAATAATCACTCTCAATGTGAATGGCCTAAATGCGCCCATAAAATGACACAGGGTTGCAGATTAGATAAAATGACAGGACCCATCCATATGTTGTCTACAAGAGACCCATTTTGAACATAAATTAGCACCCAGACTGAAAGTGAAGGGAAGGAGAAGCATCATTCATGCCAATGGACCTCAAAAGAAGGCCGGAGTAGCGATTCTCATATCAGATAAATTAGATTTTAAACTAAAGACTGCAGTCAGAGATACAGAAGGACAGGACATAATTCTTATTTTTTTAATTTATTTATTTATTTTTTAAGTGTAACAGTATTCATTGTTTTTGCACAACACCCAGTGCTCCATGCAATACGTGCCCTCCCTATTACCCACCCCCTGGTTCCCCCAACCTCCCAGCCCCGCCCCTTCATAACCCTCAGGTTGTTTTTCAGAGTCCATAGACTCTTATGGCTCATCTCCCCTTCCAATTTCCCTCAACTTCCTTCTCCTTTCCGTCTCCCAATGTCCTCCATGTCATTTGTTATGCTCCACACTTAAGTGAAATCATATGATACTTGACTCTCTCTGCTTGACTTATTTCACTCAGCATAATCATTTCCACTCTCGTCAATGTTGCTACAAAAGTTGGGTATTCATCCTTTCTTTTTTTTTTTTTTTTTTGTTTAAAAAAACATATAATGGATTTTTATCCCCAGGGGTACAGGTCTGTGAATCACCAGGTTTACACATTTCACAGCACTCACGATAGCACATACCCTCCCCAATGTCCATAACCCCCTCCCCCTCTCCCAACCACACCACCCCCCAGCAACCCCATTTGTTTTGTGAGATTAAGAGTCATTTATGGTTTGTCTCCCTCCCAATTCCATCCTGTTTCCTTTATTCTTCTCCTACCCCCCTAACCCCCCATGTTGCATCTCCATGTCCTCATATCAGGGAGATCATATGATAGTTGTCTTTATCCAAATAACTTATTTCACTAAGCATGATACCCTCTAGTTCCATGCACGTCGTTGCAAATGGCAAGATTTCATTTCTTTTGATCACTGCATTGTATTCCATTGTGTATATATACCACATATGCTTTATCCATTCATCTGTTGATGGAAATCTAGGTTCTTTCCATAGTTTGGCTATTGTAGACATTGCTGCTATAAACATTCGGATACACGTGCCACTTTGGATCACTATGTTTGGATCTTTAGAGTAAATACCCTGTGACAGTACATAATTCTTAAAGGGAGTATCCACCAAGATGATCTAACAATTGTAAATATCTGCGCCCCTATATGAAAGCATCCAATTACATAAGAAAATTATTAATCAAGATAAAGAGTCATATTGATATGAATACAATAATAGTAGGAGATCTTCATATGCCTCTCTCAGTAACAGACAGATCATCGAAGCAGAAAATCAATAAAGAAATAAGAGCATTGAATGACACATTGGACCAGATGGACGTCATAGATATATACAGAACATTCCACCCTAAATCAACAGAATACTCATTTCTCTAAGTGTACGTGTAACCTTCTCCAGAATAGACCACATACTGGGTTACAATGCAGGACTCAATTGATACCAAAAGACTGACATTATTCCCTGCATATTCTCAGATCACAATGCTTTGAAACTGGAACTCAATCACAAGGAAAAGTTCAGAAGAAACTCAAACACATGAAGGCTAAAGACCACCTTGCTTAAGAATGCTTGGATCAACCAGGAGATCAAAGAAGAACTTAAACAATTCAGGGAAACCAATGAGAATGAAGACACTTCAGTCCAAAACCTATGGGATAAAGCAAAGGGTTCTAAGGGGGAAATACATAGCCATCCAAGCCTCCCTCAAAAACATTGAAAAATCCAGAATACACCAGCTGTCTCTACACCTTAAAGAACTGGAGAATCAACAACAAATCAAACCAACTCCACATACAAGAAGGGAACTAATCAAGATTAGAGCAGAGATCAATGAGGTAGAAACGAGAGATACAGTAGAACGTATCAAAGAAACGAGAAGGTGGTTTTTTGAAAGAATCAATAAGATCGATAAACCATTGGCCACACTAATCCAAAAGAAAAGAGAGAAAGCCCAAATTAATAAAATTATGAATGAAAAGGGAGAGATCATAACGAACACCAAGGAAATAGAAACAATCATCAGAAATTATTACCAACAGTTATATGCCAATAAGCTAAGCAACCTAGATGAAATGGATGCATTCCTGGAAAACTACAAACTCCCCATATTGAACCAGGAAGAAACGGAAAACCTCAATAGACCGATATCTAGTAACAAGATTGAAGCAGTGATCAAAAACCTCAGAAAAAACAAGAGCCGAGGACCGGACGGATTCCCTGGGGAATTCTACCAAACGTTCAAAGAAGAAATAACACCTATTCTCCTGAAGCTGTTCCAAAAAATTGAAGCAGAAGGGAAACTTCCAGACGCTTTTTATGAAGCCAGCATTACCCTGATCCCCAAACCAGGCAAAGACCCTATCAAAAAGGAGAATTTAAGACCAATATCACTGATGACTATGGATGCAAAGATTCTCAACAAGATCCTAGCAAACAGGATCCAGCAGCACATTAAAATGATTATCCACCATGACCAGGTGGGATTCATCCCTGGGTTGCAAGTTTGGTTCAACATTCGCAAATCAATCAATGTGATAGAACAAATCAATAAGAGAAGAGAGAAGAACACCATGGTCCTCTCAAATGATGCAGAAAAAGCATTTGACAAAATCCAGCATCCGTTCCTGATTCAAACGCTTCAAGTATAGGGATAGAGGGAACATTCCTGAACTTCATAAAATCTATCTATGAAAGACCCACAGCAAATATCATCCTCAATGGGAAAAAGCTTGCAGCCTTCCCGTTGAGATCGGGAACACGACAAGGAAGCCCACTCTCACCACTCTTGTTCAACATAGTATTAGAAGTCCTAGCAATGGCAATCAGACAACAAAGAGGAATTAAAGGTATCCAAATTGGCAAGGAAGAAGTCAAACTCTCTCTCTTCGCAGATGACATGATTCTTTATATGGAAAACCCCACAGACTCCACCCCCAAACTACTAGAACTCATACAGCAATTCAGTAATTGGCAGATACAAATGCAATGTACAGAAATCAGTGGCTTTCTTATACACTAACAATGAAAATACAGAAAGGGAAATTAGAGAATCGATTCCATTTACTATAGCACCAAGAACCATAAGATACCGGGGAATAAACCTAACCAAAGAGGTAAAGGACCTGTACTCGAGGAACTACAGAACACTCATGAAAGAAATTGAAGAAGACACAAAAAGATGGAAGACCGTTCCATGCTCTTGAATCGGAAGAAAAACATTGTTAAAATGTCTATACTGCCTAAAGCAATCTATACTTTTAATGCCATTCCGATTAAAATTCCACCGGTGTTTTTCACAGAGCTGGAGCAAATAATCCTAAAATTTGTATGGAATCAGAAGAGACCCCAAATTGCTAAGAAAATGTTGAAAAACAAAGCAAAACTGGCGGCATCACCTTACCCGATTTCAAGCTTTATAACAAAGCTGTGATCACCAAGACAGCGTGGTACTGGCATAAAAACAGACACATTGAGAGGAGGAGTCAAGATGGGGGAGAAGTAGCAGCCTGAGACTACATCAGGTAGCAGGAGATCAGCTCCATAGCTTATCTAAACATTGCAAACCCCTACAAATCCAATGGGAGAGTGAAGAGAAGAAGAACAGCAACTCTAGAAACAGAAAATCAACCACTTTCTGAAAGGTAGGACTGGCGGAGAAGTGAATCTAAAACGACGGGAAGATAGACCGCGGGGGGAGGGGCCAGCTCCCTGCAAGCGGTGGAGCAACGGAGCACAAAATCAGGACTTTTAAAAGTTGTTCCACTGAGGGACATTGCTCCAGAGGCTAAACCAGGGTAAAGCCCACGTGGGGTTTGCGTGGCCCCAGGCCCCGCAGGGTCACAGAAGGATCGGGGGTGTCAGAGTGTCGGAGAGCTCACAGGTATTAGAACGGAGAAGCCGGCTGCAGAGACAGAGCCGAGGACTGAAATCTTAGCTCGGGGTTACATTGAACTGGTCGCGGGCTGGGTGAGCTCGGAGCGTGGAAAGAGGCTGGGGCGGGAGTGATTGGGTGCTGTCCT